>NC_036863.1:6299259-6314048 GCF_002910315.2 Salvelinus sp. IW2-2015 | reverse complement strand
AATGTGGAAAAAGTCAAGGGGTCTGAATACTTTCCCAATGCACTATAGAGAGGATTGTCATCATAGGGAAGATGGAAGTGTTTTAAAATATCCAAATAAAGGTTGGCAATAGGTTTAGCTACCTAAGAATCTTCCTGTATGTTTATGTACCAGTAAAGCAGTAGATCAGTGCTTTTTCACTTCTCAAACATCGGATGGACAGATTTGAGTCAGACAGAATGTGCATCATCGTTTATCCTTTTTCCTACCCGCACTCTTGTTAGATATTATGCACATGTATGGCTAGGTGGCAAATATCTCCATTGAGCTAATTAACATAGTAGCGGTAAACAGCAGCAAGTGATATGAGCGATGGCGGAGATGTGTGAGGAAATGTGAAAGGGAACGGAGTTGCAGCCTCGCTCTATCAGCAGTAAATTCAACTTATAACCAGCCATTTTGAACTTTTGACTGCTACTGTATATGGGCATAACAATTCATAAGGGCAGGCGAGCCGATGACCTCTTTCAAGATGGCTGCTACCTACATGCCGGTTAGCGTTGTGAAGCATAAACAAAATAAACACGGAATACGTTTATACGTTGTTGCATTACTTATGACAACATTGAATGTCCACTGAGGTGACTAAATCTTTGCGCATCAAATATGTTGCCTGCTTACGCGCTGTAGGCATCCATATCCCCTGTATGTCCCCGACACCAGAAACGTGTTTTGAGAGGTTGGTGGTGTGTAGAACTTTGGTTTTTAATAGTTAACAATAACTTTTAGGCACATCCAGTGTGCAAAAACTACATTGGAAACTTTTGGAGACGTAGAAAAGACACTGAATGTACCTGGATACCACATAACACACCAATGTTTGAAGTAGGTTTTGATAGTTAGATTGCGCTGTTTTATCACTGAACAATAGCATTTAGGGAAGTTTAAATATGTGATAGTCATGGGAATTAAATAAAAAAGAAAAAGTAATGATATTAAGATCGACTTCAAAAATAGATGGCTCAGCTAATTATATTTTTCTTAAATAACAACAGGGTCAGCTCCTCTACTATAGGGGAACTGAATAAGAGTAATCCATGCAAAATAAATTACCGTCATAAACGTATTTTTGGATCAGTAGGTACGAGCCCTAGAAGGAATAGCATTCAGAAGCAATATAAAAGACTTAAATTTCTGCAATTCTAATCTATAGAAATTACGACCCCTCGTGACAATCATGTAGAAGAATGAGACGTTAAAATTCAATTCAGAACAACGCATCTGCGTACAAAACACTCAGGCTTGGCTCGGTTTGAAATGGAGTGAAGATATGGTGTTTTATTATACTGAAAACATTATAGCCATTTGAAGGAGCGACTTGCAAATACTGTAACCTGCAACGTGAATTATTAAGTTTAACGACATTATGGAACTATCTATATGGAGAGGTTTAGGGCATTATCAACTTGGGAACGTCCTGTTGTAACTGACACCAACGTTATCTAAAACAGCCGTGCATAGATCTGCTATAATTGTTGGCTGCTTCATTCAATTTCGGCCATTCTCATAAAAAAATATTATTTCAAATTGTTGTGGAAGCATTGGATGTGTTTTCAGTTCTTAGTTAAATCAGAATAATGTTCATCTAGTGCTTTGTCTATGGAACGCTGACGGTTAAAAGAATATTTAGCTTAACATATGAGTGTTATTGGTGTGTTGGCTACTGAGCGTATGGTATTTTTTGTTCTTATTTGATTTGCTCAATAATTTGCAGTACCTCCTAAGAAGGGGGATTAATAAGCTTCCTAAATTATCCAAATCGTCTTTTCCTTGCTCTCAATATGAACCGTTATTTTGCATTTGTCGGCAAGAATCCGATGGTTAACATTACGATACATGATGCACATTACAAAACACGTGTCTTTTGTGAGTTACTTAGATGCTTTTCTATGTAGGCGGAATCTACAATTTCATCAAGTTATTTATGATAGATGGTTTGTATAATGCGCTATTGTGCGATTGCCTCTATGGTGGTGTCCTTGGGTGAATGTCTCGTAAGATATAAATTCGTTGAGTCAAATTCCTCCATGCAATACGCCATCAAACAAACGGGATACGCGGAGGGCGTCGGGAAGAGGAAGAAGTTGGAGAGACCGATAATCTGAAACAGCATTTTTGGAATTGAGCTTATTATCTCAGAGAAATAGGCTCAATTCGTTAAATGAATCATTTATTATAACCTGCCCTTGTTCATGTATTGATAGAACTTATATGGTAGACGCTTTTTTCCGGCCCTAAAATAGACAGTACTCCAGTTTACAGTTGCTAGTTCATCGCTTCGTGTTCGTGGGTAATTACATTGATTCTGCCATGGCAAAAACGTTGCGGTTTAAGCTATCTATTTTGTTCTGGCCAGAGAAAACATTTTGGGCAACGATTCTCGTCGAGCAAAAAAGGAAAATCAGTTCAGACGATAGATAACTAGAGATGAAATAACAATAACGTTTGCAGAAATTAGGCACACAACAGATGGGAGAATGATATATTAGATATTCTACTTTATTACGTCATCTTTCACTTGGACAGTCTTATATGTGAATTTATTGATTATAGAGATCAGTTGGAAACACAATAGATGCTTCAACAACATCACTGAAGAATCTACATAATTTTTGTAAAATGGGACCGTTATGATAGACCTGAACTCTAGAAATGGCGCAGCCCTTTTTTAGTTAAGTGTGGGTCAGGTGTTGGTAACAGGCACGTTTCCCTTGCCCAGCGTTGTCCACCCTTAAGCCTCTCAAGAAGTCGGGCATTTGTCTTAGATGTGTACTGCTAAGTTAGATATCAGTGCCTATTACATATTCAAGTCCTGATGGCTAATTTGTTCAGTCATAAGACAACCAACATCACATATACAGACCCTCTATGCGGCCACAACTATTGTGTGGGTTTTATGTTGGGGTATCCAGGGTAAAATGTTCAGTTTCCCGCTTTGTTCGTCTACGTCTCGCAGTGTCCGAGTAGGTTTTTTGCACACTGGATTGTGGTAAAGTTATTGTTTTATATAAATATAAATTTTCTACGAACACCAGAACCGCTTCTTAGATCCATGGGTTGTATTGGGTGTCGGGACAATACAGGGGCATATATGGTGCCTACGGTAAGGGAGAGCCACCTATAGTAGTGTGATTGCGCAAAGATTTTGTAGTCTACTCAGGTGTGCCTCCTCAATGTTGTTTGTATGCAAAGTATAACGGTTTGCCAGTGTTTTTATTGTTTATGCTGACGATCCACTTCAGGCGTGAGGCTTAAACTGCGGTACACGCTAACGCGGTATGTATCAGGTTAGCAAGTCTTGCTCTTGGAGAGATCAAAGGATTTAGTCATCGGGCTTTGGGCTTGCCTCATTTCTTATAAGATTATGAATTGGTATGCAATGAATTTAGAGGGTGTGGTGGGTTGTTGAGGTTGTTGTTTTTTTGGCGATTCTGTAGCTGGGTTGGGTTCGTTTGGTGGGTCTGTCATTTTGTTTTTAAGTTGCCACGGTCTGGAATGTTGTCCTGGCTGAAATATATGTTTGAACCTCTGTATTCATCGTCGTCGAGCTATCGTTGCGGACCAAGCTTGAGGCTATATGTGACTAAAATATTGTTATTAGCCGGCTGCTAAGGGTACAGGTTTCTAAAAGTTTGCCATAAGATTTTCTGTTTTAAGTTGATTATTCGCCTTCATTAGAGAGGCTTGCAACTCCTCCGGGGTGTCCCTTTACAATGTTCCCTCGCATTTGCGCTTTTCCGCCATCCTATGGTCCGATTATCCACGCTAGTCTGAGTCCTGATTATCTCTACAGAGGGATGACTTTATCGTGTATTAAATACACGTACCTAGTGCTTCTGTCGGCTACTATTTTAATTATAAAATTAATGCGTATTATAATTTAGTTTTACTATTGCGTAGGATTATATAGTGGGCCAACAAATTTAAACGCAAACACTAACAAAATGATGCATAATTCTAAAGGAGAGGATAACAAGACTCATCGTCCAGAGTCTTGCGAGCTGGGAAAAGATGCGGACGTCTCGCTAAGATCTCCGCTTTATTGGGTTAAAGAAAAAAAAAAGGATGAAAGCGATTGGAATTGTAACAAATAGAACATGAATATGCAAATATCCAAAAATTCTGGTAGATGGTGTGAAGCTAGTTGCTTGAGGAAGTGAATAAGGCGTGTTGATTTCTTACGCGTGGGCTTTTAAGCTGGGGTTAATAAACATAGAGACAGGAAGATTTTAAGGCAGTGTTTTGGGCCGAGTAGCAGCGGGTCCTGATTATGTATAATAAACTTTCATTTATTTTTTGCAAGTTAAGATACTTGTCACCTATTTTATTATTTTTGGTTTGATTTGTAAATACACTTCTCAGGTATTTATTCACTTTTGGATATGGACATAATCCTCTCTTCTCTAAGTTTGGAACTTGGGAACAGTCATTAGCAGGGACTCCATCTTGAACCTTTGTTGATTGTTTTACGCTATTTGTGGTTTTTTGGCAGGGTCTAATTAGTCAGAAAGCCTTATTCTACAATATCGTATCTTCGCTAAGTCCATCGGATCTCTTTATCATGTTGGTACAAGCCAAAGAACAAGATTTTGTTAACGGAACATGCTTTTAGGCCTTAATTATTTCCCTTTAAGAACATAATATGACGGGGTTTTGTTGCTGTTCCACGATGGGTTTCATTATGGGTATATTGTGTGACTGGGAGGGGTGGGTAATATTTAAGTAATATCCATTTTTAGATGAGGCTTGTTAAAATAACTGGTGATAAAAAGGGAAGGGGAGTATGGACTAAAAGTTAATCGTTATCTTCCGATTTCGCTAGAATCTTGAATCTCCACACTGGTCCAAATTGAGTGAAGTGGGAGCAGCAATTGGGGGTTCAAGATTTTCAGCAGCAGAGTAGCCCCAGTAAAGTAGGTTAACCGCATTAGAAGTAGCTTCAGCATGCCACGAAGCTAACCTAAAGTGAATATCTGGGCAGCGTAGCAGGATGGGGGCGATGGGTTGCTGAATAATGGTTTGCTATGGTTCGCCAGAAACGAGATAGCTGGTCCAGCTAGATAGGTTTGAATGCTTAGCTGACGGTGGCAAAACTCCGTAGCTTATCACGGAATCATGATAATTACATTGCTACCCCAGATGTTATTTATACTATAGGACCAGCGTAGCTACAATAGTAGCTAAAACAGGGAGAGGATAAAAGGTTTTGTTTATAATCATGGTTAATTCTAGGCGTAACAGGTCACTATGGAAGCAGCCTTATATAGTGAATTTAACTAATATTATGCAACAGGAGGATTGGATTTGGATCTCTGTGTCACATTACTCATTAATTTCATTAATGGCATTTCATTAATCTGTTTGGAGTTGATTTGACGATAAGCTGCTTTTGACTGTAGCGTAAGTCTGCGAATTGTATCATGAAGACAATGTCTAGGTGACGGAGTGGCAACCTGGGACGAAAGTGTGTCAATGTTATTGTCTAATTACTATGTTGATTGAAACTATAGCAGATAGAACGTAGAATGCAATGTTACGGCCATGTCCAGGGTAGACGTAGCGGCAAAAGGGCTGAAGCTGGGAAACCTAAACCTTCCCGTAAACGCTTAAGATAACACTTCATCTATTCCATCTCAGCTATAACCTACATGGAATTATATGACTTATCAGCCAAAGAATAACCGACGTTTTCCTGACTCATGACTACAATATACCTCAAGAAGTTAGCAGTTGACAAAAGCATTGGTAGGGTGAACAAGTTCCCCATCCAACTATAACGGAAGGATGGAGATCCTTACACACCATAACGTCTCTAGTTGGGGTGAACGGTGAAACGAGAGGCATTTGAACGCGTTTGGAAGGGCTACTTTAACCAGACAGGCCACAAGTTAATAGCGTAAAGGCAATTTGCGGTTTGTAATTCCAGTCACTAGGACATTACATGTCAGATTCGGGTCCTTATCCAGGCATACGCCGGCGATATAATTTAAGTAGCCTGTCTGGCGTCACCTGTATCAGGCGCTTCCCCGGTTAATGATTAGCTTAGGTCCTTGTTACTAGAGCGATTACACGGTTAGTACGCTCTGGTACTGCTATCGTGCAGCCCTGATTTCAGGTCTGGGTCTTAGAATCCGGCCTGTATTACAGGCTATCTCTGGTGCTTAATGCCTGTGGTCAAGCCATTACGTAGCTGCGTTCTTATATCTCCAGCCGATTATCGGTTAGCTGTTGGTCTCTTATTCCCCAGCCCGAATTAGTCCGTCCGTAGCTCTGGGTCCCTATGCAGGCTCCGATTACTGCTAAATGAGTAAGCTCTGGTGGCCTTATCCAGTCCGATTATGACGACAGGATTAGCTTCGGCAACCTGGTGCTTCTCCATGATTATCATACAAGTCTCAAGCAACGATTAAGTCAAGTCTTAGAGCATTGCTTGGATCTTGCATCGAGAACGATTCAGGTAAAGCACGTTTCTTGGTATTAATGCCACATCACAGCCCGAATTCATCAACAGTAGCTCTGTGTCATGGTATCTTGCCGATTAGAGTTAATAGCTCTCTGCGAGCTTATCTCTCGCTACTCGACGCACAGCCATGCCGATTATCTCTCCGCCCCTACCGTGCACACGCTATCGTTGGTTCTATGCGCGACAGCTGATACAGGTGTCTTGGGTTGCTTTCAGTTCGGGCTTACACCTTATTAACGACACGCGGATACAGGCGACAAGAGATGGAGAGGATATAACAGGTATAAACAAACATCGGGTGCTATTATCAAAATACCCTCATTTCTTTAGTTGGCAATGATGATGGCATCATAACATTTGATAAGTAAATAAGTTGCTTCTCTATAGTAGAGCGTGACACTTGTGGGATATTAGTTCGGTTTTAATTTTTTATACTGAATTATTTACTGTTTGAAGGAGTTAATGAAACTGGAGGGAGGATAGAATTAAGATGTTAGCGGAAATGTGATTGAGATATTCATTTAGATAGAGATAAGGTTCTTACGTTCTGGTTGTGTGCATCGCCCACGCCCTATATTTTGTATACGATGATGGATTAGTAAGGTTAAGAAGCGGAGTCCTAGTGGGGAGGCGCGTCCTGAGCGATCGTGTGTTAAGGTTAGATTTGTGTTGGATGTTACCATTAGTGCCTGCCTTCGAAGACGTGAGCGCCCGTTAGTGGACGGAACTTATTCCGTCACCAACGCCGGTAGAATAGAGCTGACTGCGGGTGATTGCAAGTAAAGCTTGTTTTAAGATGCATGGACAGACTATCTTGTTGTGATATCGCCTCATTCATCATCATCCTCCTAGCCTAGTGCCCTTAAATTACTTCTGGGCTTCTTGGGGTCTTTTACTCCGCCTCAGTGGTTTCCTAGGATTGTATTGGAAATAGGGAAGAGGTCATCGGTAAGAGGACATGGGTAATTGAGGGAGCTCAAAAAATGTTGGTCTAATAGGAGATGTTAATTCTGTCACCTGGCAGATTTCGCGTCAGAGACGCGCCACATGTAATGCTATAAATTACAGTGGGAAAAAGGTTGTATTTTTTGCTTGGCTAGTGGGGATTATCCGCGACTCAGAGACGAGATGTATGAGGGAGATGAGAAATGTACAAGAATTAGATATCCTCTTCAAACCGCGATTCTGCAGATGTAACATTTTCTTTTCTGGACTTTAACCTTCATTTCCCTTATCTCGTTCCGCTTTGTTCTTCTGTTTAACTGCTGAGTTGGGCCGATTGCGGTGGGCATTTTCCCGCTTCACTGTTGTCGTGAGCTTATGCTGGGTTACAAATAGGGTGTGATTTAAACTTAAATGGGAGTCCACGTTACGGAGTCTAGTAAATTGGACCTTAGGGAGAAAGAATGAAGTTATTCATAGTTTTTTCTCTTCAAACATATTATATCTCAGTGGGCAGTTTATCACAACTACATGTAACGGTCCGGATCTGATACACATGAAGGAAAATGTAAAATGACAAAATACATCGTAACCACCTCGCCGCAATAATGCTAGTGACAGATTTAAAAAGGGGTCTGAGATGAAGATAGACCAAGAGATCAGTCGATATTTGTTGTAGCGGCGGGTAGCTACATTTATATACATTTTGTATTATTCGATTTCAAACCATTTTTTCTTCCTCGAGGTACGCACCAAGTTGAGATAAAGTGTTCTCAATTTCAAATTGTGCCGCTGTGTCTTAATAAGGATAAGGCTTAAAATGCATAGTCGGGCCCACCACTTAAAGCAGTTACACCAGACCTGTAAAAAACGTCATCGTTGATAGTAATAGCGATGTTGAGGAAGGCGGGTGGAGTTTACGCCGTGTGTGAATGTAAGTAGAGATGAGGGAGGTAATGGGCATATATCTGAGGGGGCTGAATATGAGAAATTAATTGGCAATTTTTAGGCATAATGAGACAATGGCTGGAATAGTTTGGAAGTAGAAGATTATGAAGAATCTGAAGTCAGTGGATACATAAACGGGTGGAAAGGTAGCAAAAAAGTTAATTTTGCAAATGGGTGGGTTAGTTTGGTGGGAGGGTAGGTGGGCTTGAATTTACCGATATGGGCTGTGTCATTACCAGCGTGTTGATTGAATCGCGCTGATCTTCCTGTCCGCAAAAGTGTGCTTAAAGGTTCGTGAGGGAAGATTTGTGCCCTCCTCCAGGCTAGTTGAATTTTGCTTGCGGTACATTCGTCTCCATTTGGTTTGGGAGACAAAGTGGGACGTGGAAGGAAAAGGAGGGTGGCTCAGAAGCGGAGAGAGGTGGTGATTGTGGGGGATGGACAGTGAATTATATTTCTGGTGGAGGGCGTGACTACGAGTGGAGCGTTGCGATGGTGACCAGTTAGCTGAGAACAGGTGGGCTTTCGTCTCGTCAGGTACTTTAAGATGCCTGGAGGCCAGTGGTTGGCGACGAAAAATTATAGCGAGGGACAGCAACGAGAGGTATACAAGGTGAGTGGTAGTAGCCTATATTGGTTAGATTTGGTTTGACCAGACTATCCATTTTGCTGAGTAGAGTGTTTGCTGTGGGAGGGGGAATTGTGTTTTTGTATGGACAGTCGCCGCGGCGAAGGTCGAAGTGTATCCTGGTTAGTAGTCGTGGTGTACGGGGGGTAATGTTTGTATTTGGGCAGCATGGGTGGGGCTGCTCGTTTGGTTGGCGGAAATTGGATAGCTGATTAGGATTTTGAATTTTGAGTTGGGAAGTGGCTAAGTGAGTCTCGTGGAAGGTAGAAGTTTACGAGCTATAACAGAGCATAGAGTTTTGTAAGTTTGTCACATATGTCGTAAGTCCATGAAGCGTTCCAGAGTGTCGGCATCTTGCTAGACCCCGACACCAGAACCATGTTTGAGAGGTTGGTGTTGTAGAAATTTAGTTTTTATAGTTAACAATAACTTTTAGGCACATCCAGTGTGCAAAAACTACATTCGGACACTTTGGAGACGTAGAAAAGACACTTGAATGTACCCTGGATACCACATAACACCACCACAATGTTTGAGTGAGGTTGATATGGTAGAAATTGTGTTTTTATACTGAACAAATAGCATTTAGGGATTGCAAATATGTAATAGCACTGGAATTATCTAATTTACAGACAAATGCCACTTTGGAGAGGTTTAGGGACACTTGGAAACGTCCTGTGACCACACCTGACACCACTTACTAAAAAAGCTGCCCATTTCTAATTGTTAGGTCTATCAATCCCATTTAAAAAAATATTATTCACATGTTGTGGAAGCCATCTGATGTGTTTCCAGCTCTAGTAATCAATAATTCACTTATAGCTTGTCAATGAAAGATGACGTAAAAGAATATATATATATTTTGTGTGTGCTCTGAACTATGTATTTCCTATCTATCGTCTGAGGATTTCCTCAATCTCCAAAATGTCTTCTCTCCAAATATACCACGTTTTTGCATGTCAGAATCATGTAATTACACATGAATAGCAATTACTTTTGAGTATGTCTATTTAGGCGGAAATCTACATTTCTCCATTACATTTAAGAGGTTATTAAATGCATACATGGCTATCTCTGGGAAATGTCATCAAAATGTTCAAATTTTATGATATTGAATATCGGCCTAAAATATCAGCTGTCGGCCTCCTTGACCCCCAAAAAAATCGGTATCGGCCCTAAAAATTCCATAACGGTCATTCTCTAGTTCAGGCGGCAGGGCTGTCATCTCTGTGAGCTCCAGTCATCCATCAGGGTGTACTGAGACATTACATGGGCGCCACAGAGGAAAAGAGGCGAGGAGGGCCACACGTCAAGGCCATGATGTGAAAGTATGGCCAATTTGACCGCCATTAGGGCTGGAAAATGCCAGGTACCTCCCGATATATTACCACGATACTTAAGTGTCGATATGTATTGCAATTCTCATGATTCTATATGCATTGTGATTTTATTGCGATTCGATGTTCCAAACATATTGCTAACAATATGTCTGCTGCAGAGGGGCAAGAGAGAGCCAGGAGAAAGATTTGACAAATCTCGGAAATAAAAGTGCTGAAAACAAATTGGCTCCCTATTTAAAAAGATGGAGAACAAGCTACAGAAGGAAAAATACTGGTGTTTTGGTGCAGATACAGGCAACTACCGCCAAAATAATATAGCGATATTGTCAAAACGAGAGAATAACAGGGAAACGGACTTGTGTCACACACAGAATGAGGTGCAAAGATTCTGTGTCATGTTTGTACTGTATAACTATATGATGGGTTGATTTATGGAACAGCACAGACTTCTCTAATGAAAAACTAACCAGACTGACAGCCTAATAGTGTTATCACAGCAAAGTCAACAACAGAAGACTGACTAAGCATTTTAAGGGGGCATTTCAGTGTACAATTACACACTGCAAGGAGTCATTCCACACACACTACTAAATAGAAAGTCTTCACTATGAACAGAGTGCTGTCTATGAAGAGTCGGCCCATATGGAGATATTTCCTGCTTGGACCATTGNCCACACACACTACTAAATAGAAAGTCTTCACTATGAACAGAGTGCTGTCTATGAAGAGTCGGCCCATATGGAGATATTTCCTGCTTGGACCATTGACTAGTTAACTCCTGTATGGACTGGTCTCAGTGTGTGAACTACAATGGTCTGTCTATGGCTCTGTGCTCCCAGACAAACGGCCAGACAAACGGACAGAGACAAACGGACAGAGACACAGGGTGGGTGAAATTGAAGCCATCTCAAACCCCTGGCCTGGCTGAACAAATGCGTGCAGTTAGTCTGTGATAATTCCCCAGGACTCAATTAGCTAATTGGTTGGAATGTAAGTGATTTGACTGAGTGCTGCAGCAGCGTGACAGAGGAGCGGAAACCGTGGTGTGTGTGTGTGTGTGCGTGTATGCTTCTCAGGGTTTCCAAAACATTACTGGGAAGATTTATGGCATTTGATAAATGTCCATCAAAATAACATCAAATTGATCAGAAATACAGTGTAGACATTGTTAATGTTGTAAATGACTATTGTGGCTGGAAACGGCAGATTTTTTATGGAATATCTACATAGGCCCATTATCAGCAACCATCACTCCTGTGTTCCAATGGCACGTTGTGTTAGCTAATCCAAGTTTGTCTTGTGTTATTGATGAACTCATTATAGTCATATCACACACATGATACTACGAACATCATCACACAACACATGATATCATTATGAGAGAATAATCACTTGATCGTGCTCTAGGGACTCCTTGTGGCGGGCCATGGCACCTGCAAGCTGACCTCGGTCGTCAGTTGAATGGTGGTTCCTCTGACATGTTGGTGTGGCTGGCTTCCGTGTTAAGCGATCAGTGTGTTAAGAAGCATCGCAGCGTTGGCGGGTCACTGTTTCACACCTTTGCCTCTCCCGAGCCCATTGGGGGAGTTGCTGCGGATGAGACAAGATGATAACTACCAGTTGGATATCACAAAATTGGGAGAGAAAGGGGGTAAAATTACAACAAAAAACAAAAAATCGATTTATCTGGAGCCGTCGGTTCTGGCCCGTAGATGGACAACATAGAGATGTTATAAGGCCATCTTTGCGCTAACGGGGACCTCTATTGGGCTTTGCTATCACAGAAGTAATCAATGGAAAAGATGCGAGGTGCGCACTCATTTTCTATGGACAGCAGCTGTCATGACATTTTTTCCAAACAGCGTCCGCTCAAACTAAATGAGGAAACAAGTCGAGATCGGATCATGAAACAACCCGGTAGAGAGATGATTCTGATGATTCCCAATTGACCCTTCACTAAGCCCCGCCCAGAATTTTTGGCCAACCAATAAAAGCGCTGCAATGGATAGCAACTTGTCGTCGAGTCCGAGACCTCGGACAAGCTCACATCTGAACGCATAAAAGCCAATGAGAGCGATACAAAAACCAAAAGCCGGGTTTTCATCCCAAAACAAATTTTTTAAATGGCTAATTTAACAGTGCACTTGCTACTGTGATCCCTGAAATGCAGAGTAGTTAGACGTAATTTTTCTAATCCAAAATTATATTTTTGTTATAGTTTGCTAGCTCGCTCTTGTCATTGACCACTAATAGCTATGCAAGCCAGTTAATATTATATATTTCCCCCCCCCCCCCATATTATGAATAAATGCTGTTGACATCAGGATAGAATTGAGAGCACTAGTTAGCTCCAAAGTGGAATTATAACTTTGGCTGCCATGCTGACATTTTTTTGTTTTTTTTGTTTTTTCAGTGGGGAGAACAAGTATTTGATACACTGCCGATTTTGCAGTTTTTCATGTACAAGCATGTAGGGGTCTGTAATTTTTTATCATAGGTACACTTCAACTGTGAGAGACGAATCTAAACAAAAATCCAGAAAATCACATTGTATGATTTTAAGTGATTCATTTGCATTTATAATATATTGTTTTTATTTCTAATATTTCTAATAATTGCGCCAACGAGTTGTTGCTCTCACCAAGCTGCTTGCCTATTGTCCTGTAGCCCATCCCAGCCTTGTCAGGTCTACAATTTTATCCCTGATGTCCTTACACAGCTCTCTGGTCTTGGCCATTGTGGAGAGGTTGGAGTCTGTATTGATTGAGTGTGTGGACAGGTGTCTTTTATACAGGTAACGAGTTCAAACAGGTGCAGTTTAATACAGGTAATGAGTGGAGAATAGGAGGGCTTCTTAAGAAAAAACTAACAGGTCTGTGAGACCGGAATTCTTACTGGTTGGTAGGTGATCAAATACTTATGTCATCGCAATAAATGCAAATTAATCACTTACAAATCATACAATGTGATTTCTGGATTTTTGTTTTAGATTCCGTCTCTCACAGTTGAAGTTGTACCTATGATAAAAATTACAGACCTCTACATGTTTTGTAAGTAGGAAACCTGCAAAATCGGCAGTGTGATCAAATACTTGTTCTCCCCACTGTATATTAACACACACAACATATATTTTTTATTAGGGCACAATGGTACAGTGGGCCCACGGTTCGGTATGTACACGGTTTGGTGGCCATGGTAACAGTACTGTTTCAGTATCTTTATTATTAAGAAAAGTGTGTGCTTGTATGACTCATACAGGGGACGAGTTTGCAACACGTAGCTCTTCATCTCCAAACAGTACATAGTGGACCCATCAACAGGGTAGCTTCCAGTACATAGTGAACTCATCACAGAGGTAGCTTCCAGTACATAGTGAACCATCACAGAGGTAGCTTCCAGTATATGGTGAACTATCACAGAGGTAGCTTCCAGTACATAGTGAAATCACAGAGGTAGCTTCCAGTACATAGTGAACATCACAGAGGTAGCTTCCAGTAACAGTGAACATCACAGAGGTAGCTTCCAGTACATAGTGAACCATCACAGAGGTAGCTTCCAGTCATAGAGTGAACTATCACAGAGGTAGCTTCCAGTACATAGTAGAAGCATCAACAGAGGTAGCTTCCAGTACATAGTGAACATCACAGAGGTAGCTTCCAGTACATAGTGAACCATCACAGAGGTAGCTTCCAGTACATAGTGAAGCATCACAGAGGTAGCTTCCAGTACATAGTGAACTATCACAGAGTAGCTTCCAGTACATAGTGAACCATCACAGAGGTAGCTTCCAGTACTAGAGTGATACTATCACAGAGGTAGCTTCCAGTATAGTGAAACCATCATAGAGGTAGCTTCGAGTTGCTCTGGAGGTCCAACTATCAGTGGAGAGAGCTAGATAGGGTATCTGTGTCAATTCATTTTCAATTTCTCTCCGTGATGTTTTCAGAGTTTGGGAATTACTTTGCTGCTGAAATGGTGTGTGGGGGGGACAATGTAACGCTGTGAAAACTTTTTCATCATGTGACGAAATCCCAAGTCAGTAACCCACCGAATAGGGTTGCAAATCTTTGGCTATGAATACTCCCACTGCTTTCATTATTTCTTTGCTTTTCTGAATTTGTTGCAAATTGTTGTTGGAAGGCAGCAGTGAGAGATTGTTGTTTTGGCTAACGAGTGGACTCTCTGCTAGCTCCACCTGCAAGGGATACGGCCGGGTGACGGCCACGTAAATGACATGTTCACGGAACACAAACCGGCTGCGCGCGCGCTGTCGGGCATACATTTATTTTGTCCCCCCACACAAAAAGCGATCACGACACGCAGGTTAACATATCAAAACAAACTCTGAACCAATTACATTAATTTGGCGACAAATCGAAAGCATTAAACATTTATGGCAATTTAGCTAGCTAGCTTGCACTTGTTAGCT
>NC_036863.1:6206250-6298545 GCF_002910315.2 Salvelinus sp. IW2-2015 | reverse complement strand
ATAATTTTAAAAGGCTAATTGATCATTAGAAACCCTTTTGCAATTATGCTAGCACAGCTGAAAACTGATGTACTGATTAAAGAAGCAATAAAACTGGCCTTCTTTAGACTAGTTGAGAATCTGGATATTACAGGCTCAAAATGGCTAATATCTATATTACAGGCCAAAATGGCCAGAAACGAAGACCTTTCTTCTGAAAATCGTCAGTCTATTCTTGTTCTGAGAAATGAAGGCTATTCCATGCGAGAAATTGCCAAGAAACTGAAGATCTCGTACAGTGTACTACTCCTTTCACAGAACAGCGAAACTGGCGCTAACCAGAATAGAAAGAGTGGGAGGCCCCGGTGCACAACTGAGCAAGAGGACAAGTACATTAGTCCTTCTAGTGAGAGAAACAAGACACCTCACAAGTCCTTAACTGGCAGCTTCATTAAATAGTACCCGCAAACCACAGTCTCAACGTTACCAGTGACGAGGCAACTCCGGGATGCTGGCCTTCTGGCAGAGTTGCAAAGAAAAAGCCATATCTCAGACTGGCCAATAAAAGTTTAAGATGGGCAAAAAAACAGACACTGAGACAGAGGAACTCTGCCTAGAAGGCCAGCATCCCAGAGTTGCCTCTTCACGGTGCTTTTCTTTCAAAAACAAGGACATTTCCAAGTGACCTCAAACTTTTGAACGGTAGTAATAACACACACACAAATACAGTTGAAGTTGGAAGTTTACATACACCTTAGCCAAATACATTTAACTCAGTTTACAATTTGACATTTAATCAAGAGTAAAAATTCTTGTCCTTAGGTCAGTTAGGATCACCACTTCATTTTAAGAATGTGAAATTGTCAGAATAATAGTAGAGAGAATGATTTATTTCAGCTATTATTTCTTTAATCACATTCCCAGTGGGCAAGAAGTTTGCATACACTCAATTAGTATTTGGTAGCATTGCCTATAAATTGTTTTAATTTGGGTCAAACGTTTTGGGTAGCCTTCCACAAGCTTCCACAAATAAGTTGATGGAATTTTGGCCCATTCCTCCTGACAGAGCTGGTGTAACTGAGTCAGGTTTGTAGGCCTCCTTGCTCGCACACGGCTTTTTCAGTTCTGCCCACACATTTTCTATGGGATTGAGGTCAGGGCTTTTGTGATGGCCACTCCAATATCTTGACTTTGTTGTCCTTAAGCCATTTTGCCATAACTTTGGAAGTATGCTTGGGGTCATTGTCCATTTGGAAGACCCATTTGCGACCAAGCTTTAACTTCCTGACTGATGTCTTGAGATGTTGCTTCAATATATTCACATAATATATACACACACACACACATATACACTGCTCAAAAAAATAAAGGGAACACTTAAACAACACAATGTAACTCCAAGTCAATCACACTTCTGTGAAATCAAACTGTCCACTTAGGAAGCAACACTGATTGACAATACATTTCACATGCTGTTGTGCAAATGGAATAGACAAAAGGTGGAAATTATAGGCAATTAGCAAGACACCCCCAAAAAAGGAGTGATTCTGCAGGTGGTGACCACAGACCACTTCTCAATTCCTATGCTTCCTGGCTGATGTTTTGGTCACTTTTGAATGCTGGCGGTGCTCTCACTCTAGTGGTAGCATGAGACGGAGTCCTACAACCCACACAAGTGGCTCAGGTAGTGCAGTTCATCCAGGATGGCACATCAATGCGAGCTGTGGCAAAAAGGTTTTCTGTGTCTGTCAGCGTAGTCCTCCAGAGCATGGAGGCGCTACCAGGAGACAGGCCAGTACATCAGGAGACGTGGAGGAGGCCGTAGGAGGGCAACAACCCAGCACAGGACCGCTACCTCCGCCTTTGTGCAAGGAGGTGCACTGCCAGAGCCCTGCAAAATGACCTCCAGCAGGCCACAAATGTGCATGTGTCTGCTCAAACGGTCAGAAACAGACTCCATGAGGGTGGTATGAGGCCGACGTCCACAGGTGGGGGTTGTGCTTACAGCCCAGCACCGTGCAGGACGTTTGGCATTTGCCAGAGAACACCAAGATTGGCAAATTCGCCACTGGCGCCCTGTGCTCTTCACAGATGAAAGCAGGTTCACACTGAGCACATGAGCACATGTGACAGACGTGACAGAGTCTGGAGACGCCGTGGAGAATGTTCTGCTGCCTGCAACATCCTCCAGCATGACCGGTTTGGCGGTGGGTCAGTCATGGTGTGGGGTGGCATTTCTTTGTGGGGCCGCACAGCCCTCCATGTGCTCGCCAGAGGTAGCCTGACTGCCATTAGGTACCGAGATGAGATCCTCAGACCCCTTGTGAGACCATATGCTGACATATGCACATTTGTGGCCTGCTGGAGGTCATTTTGCAGGGCTCTGGCAGTGCACCTCCTTGCACAAAGGCGGAGGTAGCGGTCCTGCTGCTGGGTTGTTGCCCTCCTACGGCCTCCAATTTGTCCTATTTAGCTAGCTTGCTGTTGCTAGCTAATTTGTCCTGGGATATAAACATTGAGTTGTTATTTTACCTGAAATGCACAAGGTCCTCTACGCCTTCTATTTTAGTCCTTGGCAACGCAGACGCTCGTTGGCGCGCGCAAGCAGTGTGGGTGCAATAATTGAATAATATAGATTTCAAAATGTATTTTGTATTTTGCAACGCTCGCGCACGCAACGCCAGCGGTGTAGTCAGCCTGTTAGAAGAGTTTCCACTCGAGTAGCCTACAATGGCAAAGCAATGCATGCAGACTGTACTTTGTTTATGGTCACTGAATCCAAAATGTTCCCACACAGTGGATTTGAAACACGGCGGTGACTCTTCAAATTTGCTTCTCTCTGTCTCGCTAGCGCTCGCCATTGTCACGTTGGAGCTGAGAGAATATTTGTTTTTAAGTTTCCCCTCTCKTCATGGGGCCCCTTTAGGGAGGTTTCCTACTGAGATGTCATTGCAAATCGTCCATTTTTTGTTTAAGGGGGAGGGGGTTGCGGTCACAGTGGCTGCCACATTTTGAGACCTTGCTGCGGAGTAAAGTTGTTCAGCCCTCAGGAGCCCCTAACAGCCTGGGGCCCCAAGCAGTTGCCTGCCTTGCCTGTTCACAAACTGAGTGTCTGGTTCTGTGGATCTGAATGTACATGTAGCCTGCAGCGCAAAAAGCTAGTTTTGGAAATTATAGGAAAATGACAGACATATAATTCSGCAGTTCACGTGTGCGTATTGAACCGTCGGGGTCGTACCGAACGGTTCGACAACATAGTGTGTACCGTTGCATCCCTAATATATATTTATACGCTCTGGAAAAAATTAAGATAGCACTCCAAAATTATTTGTTTCACTATTTATAGGTATGTGTTTGGGTAAAATTAACATTTTTGCTTTATTCTATAAACTACTGACAACATTTCTCCCAAATAAAAATATTGTCATTTAGAGCATTTATTTGCAATAAATGACAACTGGTCAAAATAACAAAAAAGATGCAGTGTTGTCAGACCTCGAACAATGCAAAGAAAATAAGTTCATATTCATTTTTAAACACCACAATACTAATGTTTAAAAACTTAGGAAGAGTTCAGAAATCAATATTTGGTGGAATAACCCWGATTTTCAATCACAGCTTTCATGCATCTTGGCATGCTCTCCACCAGTCTTTCACATTGACTTTATGTCACTCCTGGCGCAAAAATTCAAGCAGCTTGGATTTGTTTGATTGCTTGTGACCATCCATCTTCCTCTTGATCACATTCCAGAGGTTTTCATTGGGGTTCAGGTCTGGAGATTGGGCTGGYCATGACAGGGTCTTGATCTGGTGGTCCTCCATCCACACCTTGATTGGCCTGGATGTGTGGCATGGAGCATTGTCCTGCTGGAAAATCCAATCCTCAGAGTTGGGGAACATTGYCCGAGCAGAAAGAAGCAAGCTTTCTTCCAGAACAACCTTGTACGTGGCTTGATTCATGCATCCTTCACAAAGACAAATCTGCCCGATTCCAGCCTTGCTGAAGCACCCCCAGATCATCACCGATCCTCCACCAAATGTCACTGTGGCCTACAAGCCACAGTGTCTCGCACACACTGTGAAATATATATATCACACACACACACACTTGAAGAATATAACTTGTAAATACCTCATGAGCTTAGTTCAACTGTCACACTCCATGAGAACCCAACATATAAGCTTGTTTTTTTCCAATGTTTGTAAACAAACACTGTATAGCCWCATAACATGGTTAAAACAATAATTTTGATATCATGGATGGTCAGTCCTTGCATCCATAGCTGTCTATTAATCTGAGAGTGGTTACATTTCTACAGGCCCAGCTTTTTACCAAAACAGAGRCGGGGTGTTATTGTTTCATCTGCATATTATCAAGATATCAAAGTGTCACCAACAAAAAGGTAAACAATAGGCCTGTAGCAAATGCAGCATATGGCATTMATTTTTCACATGTAAATAGCACTTTCAGTAGTGCTCAAAGCATACCATTCCATGAGTGCAGCGTTTATTTTTAAACTCAAATCAGCCCAGCCCAATCAGTCCAGCATGACAACAAAATCAGAAACAGTAGGGCTGGCTAATAAATCCTTAGTTTTGGGGTCATGCTCAGGTAAAACAATTTGGCTAATCTATACTTCCATATTTCCATGTCCTATTCTTGAAGATCAAGGTGTATAACATTTATTGGAATGACTGGAATTCTGATAGACTTTGGTTTTTAATGTAAAGATAGAATTTAGTCGTATTATTATATGTAGTAGAAAGCGATGGGTTAGAAGAAGCCTACACAACCAACCCATAAAGTACAATTGAACATCCACATATGACCAGCTATGTAAACTTCAACATTGATTTATCCTGCAATAGATGTGGTTCAATTGGTAACATACATGTTTGTCTTCTTCTAACGCCTCTTAAGGGGAAAGCAATCTAAAAGTAATAGAATGTAATCAGATTACGTTACTGAATTTGGGCAATCCAAAAGTTATGTTACTGATTACAATTTTGGACAGGTAACTAGTACCTGTAACGGATTACATTTAGAAAGTAACCTACCCAACCCTGACTGTCATTACAATTGCGTCACAGGATCCTGGTAAAATTAAGGTTGTGTTGTGGCTAGCCACTGGCTGGCTCTGAATGCACTGTCAGCATGCAGCCAAAGTATATTATATATTTCCACTTTTGGAGCTAACTAGTGCTCTCAATTCATATCCTGATGTCAACAGCAGTTTTATTCATAATATGGGGGGGGGGGGGGRAATATATAAATATTAACTGGCTTGCTAGCTAGTGTTAGGTGGTCAATAAGGCTGAGCTAGCAAACTATAACAAAAATATAATTTTGGATTAGAAAAATTACTCTAACATACTCTGCATTTCAGGGATCACAGTAGCAAGTGCACTGTTAAATTAGCCATTTAAAAAAWTTGTTTTGGGATGAAAACCCGGCTTTTGGTTTTTGTATCGCTCTCATTGGCTTTTATGCGTYTCAGATGTGAGCTTGTCCGAGGTCTCGGACTCGACGACAGTTGCTATCCATTGCAGCGCTTTTATTGGTTGGCCAAAATTCTGGGGCGGGGCTTAGTGAAGGGTCAATTGGGAATCATCAGAATCATCTCTCTACCGGGTGTGTTTCCATGATCCGATCTCGACTTGTTTCCTCATTTAGTTTGAGCGGATGCTGTTTGGAAAAATGTCATGACAGCTGCTGTCCATAGAAATGCACCTCGCATCTTTTCCATTGATTACTTCTGTGATAGCAAAGCCCATAGAGGTCCCGTTAGCGGCAAGGATGGCCTTATAACATCTCTATGTTGTCCATCTACGGGGCCAGAACCGACGGCTCCAGATAAATCGATTTTTTGTTTTTTGTTGTAATTTTACCCCCTTTTCCTCCCCAATTTTGTGATATCCAACTGGTAGTTATCATCTTGTCTCATCCGCAGCAACTCCCCAATGGGCTCGGGAGAGGCAAAGGTGTGAAACATGACCCGCCAAGCTGCGATGCTTCTTAACACACTGATCGCTTAACACGGAAGCCAGCCACACCAACATGTCRGAGGGAACACCATTCAACTGACGACCGAGGTCAGCTTGCAGGTGCCTGGCCCGCCACAAGGAGTCGCTAGAGCACGATCAAGTGATTATTCTCCAATGACTTTGCTATGATGCAATATCAATTACATGGTCATCAAAACAATCCAGTCTCATTTCACCCCCCTCTCTGCTGCCTGTATGGACTGACTGAGTCAACAGTAACCACAACACTGGCTGTGGTTATTAGCAGCATTACGGACAATCAGGGCCGAAAGGGTGAGGAAATGTGCGGATATGAACAACAAGTAGCTTATATAATTTCATTTCCCCAGCCTACCATCCCCCCCTCCAATGTCTTCCCAGGCACAGCTAATCAGACAGTCTATCTGCACACAGTGAAGACTTTCATTCCACATTCACCCTCCCCTCACTGTCCTCCTCCAGTGGATGCCAACTAGCGGATGGATAGAGGACCCAGGCCAGCAGAACCAGCCAAGCCAAATCTAATAGAGAAGCCTATTTCCTGCTCCCAGCCTGCTTCTGATGGAGCAGCCTGCTTGGTGCTCGCTAGCCAGGCCTGCTCAGGGAGATGGTGGTGATGGACTCAGCCTCAGTCTGAATGTGGTGTGCTACAACTATGACCTAGCTGCCTCGCAGACAGACACGCCTCAATGTAGACCTATTGGGTGATACAGCCTTTGTAGGCATCGCATTGAGCTGTATTATTGTAGTATTGTCTTCTTAAGATCAAGACTATAGGCCTAGTTCAGATGAAACTGAAGAACCCATGGAGAGGATAGCTTTAAGACAACAATCTAATTTTGTAGGCTCTGTGGCATTTTGCACCTACTGCCACAATCCACTGTCTTTGTCCCGGTCTGTGTTTTTCTGTACTAGAGTCAGTAGATATGGAGACGGAGAGAGACAGASAGAGAGAGAGAGAGAGAAGCAGTGGCTCTACTCACCACAATCATTTCTGAGGGCTCTAAAGTGATACATTCACAGCCTCGTCTGCCCCCCAGCTGCTTGCCAAAGCTGTGGAGAKAGAACACACAGCACAGAGGACACAGGGTGTTAAACCAAGTGGAAGGCCAAGGCATCTTTATATGGCCAGGGTGGGACCACACACAGTCTAATCTTAGTCATCTAATCTTAGTCATTAGTCACATTTGTCATTTGAAATATGATTTAGTCTAGTTTTGTCAAAATGACAAACTGTGGGACATTGTTAGTCAACTAAATGCCCTTTCATTTTAGTCACATTGCATTTGTCTTGCCTCATTAACATAAACATAAAGCACTGACTTCCATGTGCACAAACATACATAGCCTTGTCCTACCAAATACATAGCCTTGTCCTTACCAACATACATAGCCTTGTCCTACCAACATACATAGCCTTGTCCTCACCAACATACATAGCCTTGTCCCCTATACCAAACATACATAGCCTTGTCCTACCAACATACATGCCTTGTCCTACCAACATACATAGCTATTGTCCTACACATACATAGCCTTGTCGCTCCAACATACATAGCCTTGTCCTACCAACATATTTTTCTGCACAGCATCCTATTTCTTTCCAACAGCAGAAATATGACAAAAACATGTAAGAATTATTTGACCATGTAAATTCCTAATTCAGCCTACATAAATATTGCMCATTACATACAAAACAAAGACACACACAAGCCGAGAGAGAGACAGAARAAGAAAGAAAGGCCGAGAGAAACACAGAGAGTGACAGAGAGATGGTGGCGCAAAGTATTATTTGTTGCACCTCCATCACTCAGTCGAGTCATTGTTATTAACGTTCCACAGACGCCGCAACCACATTAAGGTCCACAATTAGAACGTGGGCTAATGGGCTGTTTCGCCCAGTGAGTCACTAAACCTCAAGTCCAAATCGAGTCCCAAGTCCCCTGTGCTCGAGTCCAAGTTCGAGTCATGAGTCCCTATGTCTTAAGTCAGAGTCCCAGTGCTCGAGTCCTGGTCCAAGTACTGAAGTCTAAGTCACTGGGTCCACATTAACTCTAAATAAATGTATTTAACCAGTCAGATAAAGCATAGTGGCAAGAATTATGTAGTCAAATTGCTTGCTATCCCTTTCTCTCRGTGCCGCCAAAATGTTTGCATATAGGTTACTGGTAATGTTACCAGAGGTACGTTCAGTTGGAAAAACATTCTCGATCGTTGCAGATAGAAATTCTATGAATAGAGCCAACGTTATTCCTTAAACACGTCAGGCATGTTTGTTCTACATAGCATATTTCTATCTGAAAGTTCCAAAACGTTGCATCATGCTCAATGCTCCCAAAGTTATTAGCTATATCTAGCTAATGAGGTAACATGACCTAACAAGGTATAGCCCCMAAAAAAAGTTAACGGTTAAAAAATGGTTAACGGTTGAGCAAGAATACAAATTCAAAAAAATACAACCTACTTTTCTATAGCCTACTCAAGGGAGAGAAAAACATTGCTAGACTGTTGTTTTACTATTAAACTCAATCTGTGCTGTTAATATTAATTGTGGTCGTCACGGAAAAGCTCTCAATCTCTCCAAAAACTATTATCCAGTCCACTTAGTAGTCAGATTTTAGTCACAGAGATCATTTTAGCTAACTGAAATTAAAAATAACTTTGTTTAGTCAGTTTTTTCTGGGAATATTTAGTCAGTGATCGTCTCGTCAATTGCCACAGAAAAATAGGCGTTTGACAAATATTTGAGTCACTATTTTTGTTGGCGAAATTAACACTGCTGTTCAACACTGAATACACTTTTACATTGCAAATTAGAGACACTGCTTTTAGTGTCAATTTCAATGTATTGCAGTCAGTACTGATGTCTGTATCTAATGATGCAAAGATCGACCAGTTCACATTGACAGTTAGGCCTATTTATTTCTAACAGTGACAATATAAAATCAACAATCATTCTCCACTAATGCAGCTCACAGATTACTGCACATAGCCCATCTGTAATTTAGCCCAAACTACCTCTTCCCCTACTGCATTTATTTATTTATTTTGCACCCCATTATTTATATTTCTACTTTGCACATTCTTTCACTGCAAATCTACCATTCCAGTGTTTTACTTGCTATATTGTATTTACTTCGCCACCATGGCCTTTTTTTTTTGTTGCCTTTACCTCCCTTATCTCACCTAATTTCCTCACATTGTATATAGACTTATTTTTCTACTGTATTATTGACTGTATGTTTGTTTTACTCCATGTGTAACTCTGTGTTGTTGTATGTGTCGAACTGCTTTGCTTTATCCTGGCCAGGTCGCAATTGTAAATGAGAACTTGTTCTCAACTTGCCTACCTGGTTAAATAAAGGTGAAATTAAAATWAAAATAAATTGAGGTGAACTGGTATTGGTAATTTAGTAGCAGGTTAAAGTTGATGCTTGTTAACAAAATAAAGGATTGGTAGGAGGTTCACACAGCGAGTCAACTGTCTATTGAGGATTGAATCGACCTGCTCCCCTCCTCTGGACAATAAGGTCATGTTTGACTGGGATCACAAAGGAGCTTATTGATCTCGACACAGCACTGGTCTGTGTCCCAAATGGCACCCTATTCACTATATAGTGCACCACTTTTGATCAGGGCCCATAGGGTGCTGCTTTGAACAGATCCTAAGTAGGGAATTGGGTGACATTTGGGACGAAACACAGGGCTCAGCCTTTTCAATGGTTCCACCATAAAACAGAACAGGCCGGCTCAGATGGCTTTCACACTTCTCCCTTCAGACCAATCACATGGTGTAGTAGTATCACGTTAGTCAGCCCAATGACTTTCCCACAGACCTGGTTCCCCATTCACATGAATGGAGCTGTTCAGCTGTACAATGATTTTCTTACGAGATAGCAAAATAGTCAAACTACAATGAACTAAAATAAACGCAACATGTAAAGTGTTGATCCTATGTTTCATGARCTGAAACAAAAGATCCCAGAAATGTTCCATATGCACAAAAAGCTTATTTCTCTGAAATTGTGAGAACCATTTTGTTTACTATCTTTGTTAGTTAGCATTTCTCCTTGGCCAAGATAATCCATCCACCTGACAGGAAGCTGATTAAACAGCATGATCATTACACAGGTGCACCTTGTGCTGGGGGCAGTAAAAGGCCACTCTAAAATAAGCCGTTGTGTCACACAATGCCAAGTTTTGATTGAGCATGCAATTGGCTTGCTCACCTCAGGAATGTCCACCAGAGCTGTTGCCAAAGAATTTAATGTTCATTTCTCGACCATAAGCGGACTCCAACGATCRTTTTAGAGAATTTGGAAGTATGTAAAACCAGCCTCACAACCGCAGACCACGTGTAAACACGCCAGCCCAGGACCTCCAAATCCGGCTTCTTCACCCGGACAGCTGATGAAACTGGGTTTGAACAAACAAAGAATTTCTGCACAAACTGTCAGAAACTGTCTCAGGGAAGCCCATTTGCGTGCTCGGCATCTTCAACAGGGTCTTGACCGGACTGCTGTTTGGCATTGTAACCGACTTCAGTGAGCAAATGCTCACCTTCGATGGCCACTGGCACGCTGGAGAAGTGTGCTCTTCACGGATGAATMCCGGTTTCAACTGTACAGGGTAGATGGCGTCGTAGGGGTGAGCTGTTTGCTGATGTCAACATTTTGAACAGAGTGCCCCATGGTGGCGGTGGGTTATGGTATGTATGGGCAGGCATAAGCTATGGAAAACGAACAGCGACTTTAAAACGTGGCACCGTCATAGAATGCCACCTTTCCAACAAGTCACTTCGTCAAATTTCTGCCCTGCTAGAGCTGCYCATCAACTGTAAGTGCTGTTATTGAGAAGTGGAAACCAGGAGCAACAATGGCTCAGTCGCGAAGTGGTAGGCCACACAAGCTCACAGAACGGGACTGCCGAGTGCTGAAGCGCGTAGCACATATAAATAGTCTGTGCTCATTTGCAACACTCACTACCAAGGTACAAACTAACTCTGGAAGCAACGTAAGCACAAGAACTGTTCGTCAGGAGCTTCATGAAATGGGTTTCAATGGCCGAGCAGTCGCACACAAGCCCAAGACCACCATRCGCAATGCCAAGCATCGGCTTGAGTGGTGTAAAGCTCGCCGCCATTGGACTCTGGAGCAGTGGAAACGCGTTCACCTTCTGGCAGTCCGACGGACAAATCTGGGTTTGGCGGATGCCAGGAGAACAATACCTGCCCCAATGCATAGTGCCAACTGTACAGTTTGGTGTTGGAGGAATAATGGTCTAGGGCTGATTTTCATGGTTCAAGCTAGGGCCCTTAGTTCCAGTGAAGGGAAATCTTAACGCTACAGTATACAGTGACATTCTAGAAGATTCTGTGCGTCCAACTTTGTGGCAACAGTTTGGAAAAGGCCCTTTCCCATTTCAGCATAACAACGCCCCTGTGCACAAAGCGAGGTCCATACAGAAATGGTTTGTCGACATCGGTGTGGAAGAACTTGACTGGCCTGCACAGAGCCCTGACCTCAACCCTATTAACACCTTTGGGCTGAATTGTAACGCTGACTGTGAGCCAGGCCTAATTGCCCAACATCAGTGCCCAACCTCACTAATGCTCGTGRCTGAATGGAAGCAAGACCCTGCAGCAAATGTTACCACATCTAGTGGAAAGCCTTCCCAGAAGAGTGGGGGCTTTTATAGCARCAAAAGGGGGGTCCAACTTCATATTAATGCCCATGATTTTGGAAGATGTTCGACAAGCAGGTGTCCAAATACTTTTGGTCATGCAGTGAATCTGTGACCAGCAGATGCATATCTGCATTCCCAGTGAAATCTATAGATTAGCTCGGGCCTAATGCATTTATTTCAATTGACTGATTTCCTTACATGAACTCTAAATCAGTAAAATCTTTTAACTTGTTGCGTTTATTTTTGTTCAGTTTAATTCAACCCAATGAGAATTGGGAGATGAGGGATCCCTTTGTTTCAGCTTTCCATCTACTAATAGAATCGTCTTCACACATTTTTATATTTTGTCACTTAATTTCTTCATCTTCACGGCGGTGTCACATCTCAATCAATAGCACAATCCATCTAAAATCAGAGAGGAAGCAGAATGCGCCAAAAATACCCGTGCTCCAATTAACAGTGAGAAAGTGAGAGATTCAGTGCTTTCAATTATGAGATGTGGTGAGCAGGGAGAGGGCCCAAATCTGTAACTCCTATTCTTCTAACTTGCGTCCCAAATGGTACCCTATTCCCTTTATACTGCACTGCTTTTCACCTGGGCCCATAGCGTACCCTATTCCCATAGGGCTCTAGTCAAAAGTAGTACACTATATAGGAAATAGGGTACCATTTGGGAYGCATTCCTACTCTCCCAGACCAAAGAGAGAGAGCCATATTCATTCTATCAATTCTTTAATCATGGATGGTTTCACACAACGAAACCAGCACATGTTTCTGGTCCAATGAAAGAAAGTGCGTCTTCATTTAGTGTTCGGCGATAAAGAACGTTCAAACGCTTAAATTCCTGAGAATGGAACCCACCACCCTACAAAGGGAACCATTACGTAAACATTTGTATATATCAAAGCTCATGCGTCAATTCATTGTACCGGGTCTGGTATCTTGACGTCGTCGACACGGGCAGTGTGTGACCACAACTTCCACTGCTGCGACAGGCCTATGTCCCAAAATCATGGTCAAAGCAGAGAGCCTGGGGCACTACTTAGGGACTATTCTAGTCACAGGTACTTGTTCCTGGAAAAGGGAACAGTGCATTAAACATAGAAGTGAATTTCCATTTTCCTCCAGAATACTGATGCATCTCTCGCTCTCAGCGAGGGAGTAAGTCTGCTGTGAGAGCAGGACGTTAGCCTTGCTTTGACAACTCTCTCCACACTCYAGTGAGGCTGGGACCAGCCTGGTGCAGCCTGTCAGCCAATGGGAGATGCTGCCTGCCAGTGAGATGCTGCCTGCCAGTGGGGCCCGAAATTATTGACACCCTTGATAAAAATGACAGTATCATGAATAATGTATTGTCATTGTATACAGTCATTGTATATACAGTCATTGTATCAAGGTAGTCAATGCATAGACTGTGGAGTCCTTTAGGAGAGGCATTGTGTGCGTTTGTCCATATAGGGGGGGTGGGCGACTCTTGCACACATGATTTCATCTGCTTTGGCATGTACAGTATCTGGGATGAGTGGGGGGGTTGGAGAGGAGGAGGGTAGTCAAGAGAAGTTGGCTAACCTCCATGTAGTGTTTTCCTTTCATACTATTAAACAAGCCAGTCAATTAAACTCCTACAGCCCCTTTAGTCTATGTCAGGGGTAGGCAACCCTGTACCCCGAGTGCCACAGGATGTTGTTCTAACAAGGCACAACACCTGACCAACTGAGCTAATTGATCAATTTATTGATTACCTAAATTCAACACACCTGGTCTTCCAGGTCCCTTTTACATCAAAAACATGGAGGTTGCCTAACCCTGGTCTACATTATTGAGCAGGAATACTAATGATATTCTAATGTAGTAGAAAATAAAAAACTGTGAAATGTTACTTTATTATCTAAAGGAACTTCCCCAGTGTTAGCTTACCTTGAACATGCTGGACAATCAACAACAATCACTGGACAAGAGAAGGGCTGCGGTTTCACCAGATTCAAAACATTGGAAGACATGAGAACTTCACAAGACTTTATAAAACAACCTTTCTGTCAGCTACAGGATCACTTAATGTTAAACAAGGCTGTGTTCTCCTGTAATGGGTAAGTTAAGATGAATCCGTTTTAGAAGTGAAACTGCAAGTAGAAAGAACCACTTCCCGTGGGCTATTCCTCAGTTAAGCCATGTCTCAGTCTGGGGAAATGTGCCTTTCTTACTTTCTCACAGTAGTAGTACATTTCTTTGTCAGATTTAAAATCAACATGTATAGTACGCTTTCATGTCAAATCACGCAGGCCTGATGGCATCTTGCTGATGTGTGCGTCCCACAGGGAATTCCAAAACATTTAGTCCTTAACAGAGTTTTTCCCAGGGAGCAGATTCCCATGCCGGCATCAGTCCACAAGCATAGGGAAAAGTCGAAACCCTCAATGACTTACTCCGGCACACATCCAGAACTCCATGTCCTAGGGGTCAACTCCAAACAGAACGATAAAAGCACAACGGAAGAAGACAAACAGTAACTCAAACAGCTACATACAGATCCCCTTCTCTGGGGAAATTATATCCAGAATATCCTCAAAAACAATGGGGGAAAAAACAGAACAGAACAGGTCTCGATCCAAACTTCTGCTATTTTAAATCCAAGTCCAGTCTGATTAGAGATCCAGGGGGAAGAGGAGGAGTCTGTTTAGAGATCCAGGGGGAAGAGGAGGAGTCTGTTTAGAGATCCAGGGGGAAGAGGAGGAGAGTCATTATGGGCCTGAGTTGGTCCTTTCTAAGGGAGGGAGTGTGTCCCCTCTACTCTGGTCTGTGTGTCCGGTGGCTCCAGGGCGGTGTGTGTTTTGTGTGTGTGGGTGTGTGTTAATTTCCTGCCTGGATGTGCTTCTGGGCTGCAGGCTACTCGGGAACACATGGTCAGTCCCAGTCCTTCCATATTATTCCCTTCCCCCCTGCTCCCTGCTCTCCAGCCCCCCTCCTCCCAACTGCCCCCTGCAGGGCATCCCACCCCCACCGCCCCTCTCTGTCTGTCATCAACTGACATGCGGGAGCACACAGACACCATGTTCACACACACACTTTAATATCTCCTCGAGGCAGTCGTGCTTGTGTTATTGACTGTATGTTTGTTTATTCCATGTGTAACTGTGTTGTTGTTTGTGTCGCACTGCTTTTCTTTATCTTGGCCAGGTCGCAGTTGTAAATGAGAACTTGTTCTCAACTAGCTTACCTGGTTAAATAAAGGTGAAATAAAAAACAATAAAATAATTGCCCAACTTTTCCTTCTGCACTAAAGCACAGTCACCTAATGTAGGACAAACTGCTGCCAACAAGCAGATTCAGCTACACACCAAGAGTTTTCAATGCTTATTGTTTCCATTTGTGTAAACCTCAGTGCTTCAAATCCAATATATGCAGTGCCATCTAGAATGACTAAAGCCTTGTTCACACTGGCAGCTTGAAGTCTTAATTAATAGACAAAAAAGCACATGGAATAGGATATTTCAAGCCACATTTCAAACTACCTTCATAGGGCGATTGAAATTATTGATTACTGGCAATAAGATTTGTCTGAACAGTAAAATCTGATTGATTTGTTTTTTAGACTGTTAATGACTGTGTATCCCTGTACATCAATTCAGTACTTACTGGTACCCTACATTCCTCGTTATTTTTCAATTTTTTTCCTATCATATCCATTTCCCCCCCTCTGCGTTGTTGGGAAGGGCCCGTAACTAAGCCTTTCACTGTTAGTCTACAGCTGTTGTTAACAAAGCATGTGATAAATCAAATTTGATTTGGCATACATTGTTGCATGCTAGTTTGACAGTTTGACAGTTTGACAAGAACATGTGGTAGCTAACTAGCTGGGTGAATGTGCTAGCAAACTAAACAGTTAACTAGCTAGCTAGTTGACATCACCTTATCCTTTGAGGCTTTAAAAAAAAAGGGTTCTTACTAAATCAAATTGTATTTGTCACATTAGCCAAAATACAACTAGCGTAGACCTTACTGTCAAATGCTTACTTACAAGCCCTTAACCAACAATGCAGTTAAGAAAAGAAAAGTGTTAAAATATTTACTAAAATAAACTGAAGTAAAAAGTGTATTATAATTCTTATTATTATTAAGGAAAATCTAAAAAATAACAGTAGCGAAGTTATATACAGGGGTTACCGGTACAGAGTCAATGTGCGGGTGCACCGGTTAGTCAAGGTAATATGTACATGTGGGTAGAGGTAAAGTGACTACGATTCCAAACATTCAAAGCAACTAGGAAACGTCCATAGCAGGCATTGTTGTCATCTTTGTTCGCTATACAACAACTTCTGAGTGACAGGAAGCACGAGCACCACCAATCAGCCTACAGTCGTGGCCAAAGGTTTTGAGAATGACACATTAATTTCCACAAAGTTTGCTGCTTCAGTGTCTTTAGATACTTTTGTCAGATGTTACTATGGAATACTGGAATACAGTACTGGAATACTGCTAAATGACTTAAATGTACTGAAGTATAATTACAAGTATTTCATAAGTGTCAAAGGCTTTTATTGACAATTACATGAAGTTGATTCAAAGAGTCAATATTTGCAATGTTGACCCTTTTTCAAGACCTCTGCAATCCGCCCTGGCATGCTGCCAATTAACTTCTGGGCCACATCCTGACTCATGGCAGCCCATTCTTGCATAATCAATGCTTGGAGTTTGTCAGAATTTGTGGGGTTTTGTTTGTTCACCCGCCTCTTGAGGATTGACCACAAGTTCTCAATGGGATTAAGGTCTGGGGAGTTTCCTGGCCATGGACCCAAAATATCGATGTTTTGTTCCCCGAGCCACTTAGTTATCACTTTTGCCTTATGGCAAGGTGCTCCATCATGCTGGAAAAGGCATTGTTCGTCACCAAACTGTTCCTGGATGGTTGGGAGAAGTTGCTCTCAGGGGATGTGTTGGTACCATTCTTTATTCATGGCTGTGTTCTTAGGAAAAAATTGTGAGTGAGCCCACTCCCTTGGCTGAGAAGCAACCCCACACATGGTCTCGGGAAGCTTTACTGTTGGCATGACACAGGACTGATGGTAGCGCTCACCTTGTCTTCTGCGGACAAGCTTTTTCCCGGATGCAATCGGAAAGGGGATTCATCAGAGAAAATGACTTTACCCCAGTCCTCAGCAGTCCAATCCCTGTACCTTTTGCAGAATATCAGTCTGTCCCTGATGTTTTTCCTGGAGAGAAGTCGCTTCTTTGCTGCCCTTCTTGACACCAGGCCATCCTCCCTAAGTCTTCGCCTCAATGCTTCGCCGCGTGCAGATGCACTCACACCTGCCTGCTGCCATTCCTGAGCAAGCTCTGTACTGGTGGTGCCCCGATCCCGCAGCTGAATCAACTTTAGGAGGCGGTCCTGGYGCTTGCTGGACTTTCTTGTGCGCCCTGAAGCCTTCTTCACAACAATTGAACCGCTCTCCTTGAAGTTCTTGATGATCCGATAAATGGTTGATTTATGTGCAATCTTACTGGCAGCAATATCCTTGCCTGTGAAGCCCGTTTTGTGCAAAGCAATGATGATGGCATGTGTTTCCTTGCAGGTAACCATGTTTGACAGAGGAAGAACAATGATTCCAAGCACCACCCTTCCCTTTGAAGCTTCCAGTCTGTTATTCGAACTCAATCAGCATGACAGAGTGATCTCCAGGCTTGTCCTCTTCAACACTCACACCTGTGTTAACGAGAGAATCACTGACATGTCAGCTGGTCCTTTTGTGGCAGGGCTGAAATACAGTGGAAATGTTTTTTGGGGGATTCAGTTCATTTGCATGGCGAAGAGGGATTTTGCAATTAATTGCAGTTCATCTGATCACTTCATAACATTCTGGAGTATATGCAAATTGCCATCATACAAACTGAGGCAGCAGACTGAAAATCAACATTTTTGTCATTCTCAAATCTTTTGGCCACGACTGTACACCACTGCATACACATCCGCCATTACCATGATAACTATTGTAGCCATGTCAGCAAATTACTAAAGTCTGAACACACGTGGTTACTTGTATCTTGCTGTTTGGACAGCAGTTTTCAAAAACGGATTTGAAAAACTTAATTTGAACATTAAGCCCTGCAGTGTAAACATGGCTTAATTGTCTGTAGGCAGGGCGCTCTTGGAAATATTAATAATTTGGATGGCACTAGCCTAAAATGGGGTAGAGGAAGTGGTTCTATGTGCAAATTCTCTTTCAAAACACTTTGTCTTGAGCTCACAAAACTAATTGGTTCAGGATTGTGTTTTATGGCTGGGCAGGACAAAGTAGGAGTGAGGGTGTGTTGGAGAGACCAACTGATGCAGGCAGACAAAAAACAATAAGCGGTGAGAATGGGCCTGGCTGGTGTGCCTGTGTCCAAGACATCTGCAGTCAATCAGCAACACACACACACACACACACACACACCTCATTATTGGCAGCTGCAGTTATTATAGTCACGTGTTGCTGGAGGAATCTCACACCCGCCTCAAAGCTGCACTCCATCAAACAGACATGATCCCTACTTAAGTGTGTTAAAATGACTGAGCAGCTGTTAGAATTGCTCTATTATACACCTTTCAAAACAATACGTTTTCCCGACAACTTTAGTATCCCGCCAACTCTTTCTTTTATATATGAAAGGTATTGCTGGTGACAAACCACACTCAGTGAGGCTGGAACCAAGTCCTGGTGCAGCCTGTGTCAGCCAATGGGAGATGCTGCCGCCAGTAAGATGTGCCTGCCAGTGGGGCCACAATATTGACACCTTGATAAAAATGACAGTATCGATGAATAATGTATGTCTTGTATACAGTCATTGTATATACGTCTTGTATCAAGGTAGTCATATGCCATAGATGTGGAGTCCTTTAGGAGAGGCAATTGATGTGCGTTTGTCCATATATCGGGGGTGGGCGACTCATTCACACATATTTCATCATGCTTTGGCATGACAGTATCTGGGATGAGTTGGGGGGTTGGGAGAGGAGGAGGGTAGTCAAAGAAGTGGCTAACTCCATGTAGTGTTTTCCTTTCATACTATTAAACAAAGCCAGTCAATAAACTCCTACAGCCCCTTTAGTCTATGTCAGGGGTAGGCAACCCTTACCCCGAACAGTGCCCACAGGATGCTTGTTTTCTAAAACAAGGCAACAAACACCTTGACCAATGAGCTAATTTGATCAATTTATTGATTACTAGAATCAACACACTTGGTCTTCCAGGCGTCCCTCTTTACATCAAAAAACATGGAGTTGCCTAACCCTGGTTCTACATTATTGAGCAGAAGACTAATGATAATTCTAATGTAGTAGAAAATAAAAACTGTGAAATGTTACTTTCCATTATCTTAAGAAACTTCCCCATGTATCTTACCTTGAACATGCTGGACAATCCAACAACAAGCACTGGACAAGAGAAGGCCTGCGGTTTCAACCAGATTCAAAACATTGGAAGACATGAGAATTCACAAGACTTTAATAACAACCTTTCTGTCATGCCTACAGGATCACTAATGTAACAAGCTGGGTTCCCTGTAATGGGTAAGTTCAAGATGAATCCGTTTAGAAGGTGAAACTGCAATAGAAGAACCACTTCCCGTGGCTATTCCTCGTTAAGCATCTGTCTCAGTCTGGGATGTCCTTTCTTACTTTTCACAGTAGTAGTACATTTTCCTTTGCAGATTTAAAAATCAACAATGTATAGTACGCTTCATGTCAAATCAGCGCAGCTTGATGGCATCTTGCCTGATGTGTGCGTCCACAGGGAATTCCAAAAACATTTAGTCCTTAAACAGAGTTTTTTCCCAGGGAGCAGTTCCCCAGCCGGCATCAGTCACCATCCAAGCATATGGAGAAGTCGAAACCCTCAATGACTTACTCCGGCACACATCCAGAACTCCATGTTCCTAGGGTCAACTCCAAAAGAACGATAAAAGCCAACGGACAGAAAGACCAACAGTAACTCAACCTACACTTTACAGATCCCCTTCTCTGGGGAATTTATTCCAGTAATATCCTCAAAAACAGAATGGGGGAGAAAACGAAACAGCACGGTCTCGATCAAGACTTCTGCTTATTTTAAATCCAGTCCAGTCTGATTAGAGATCCAGGGGAAGAGGGCGAGTCTGTTTAGAATCCAGGGAAAGAGGAGGAGTGTTTTAGAGAATCCAGGAGGGAGAGGAGGAGAGTCATTATGGGCCTGAGTTGGTCTTTCTAAGGGAGGAGTGTGTCCCTTACTCTGGTCTGTGTGTCCGGTGGCTTCGAGGGGTCGTGTGTTTTTGTGTGTGTGGTGTGGTTAATTTCCCTGCTGGATTGCTTCTGGGCTGCAGGCTACTCGGAGACACATGGTCAGTCCCAGTCCTTCATTATTATTCCTTCCCCCCTGCTCCTGCTTCTCCAGCCCCCCTCCTCACAACTGCCCCTGCAGGGCATCCCCACCCCCACCGCCCCTCTCTGTCTCTGTATCACTGACATGCGGGACAACAGACACCATGTCACACACACACTTTAATATCTCCTCGATGGCAGTTCGTGCTTGTGTTATTGACTGTTATGTGTTGTTATTCCATGTGTAACTTGTTGTTGTTTGTGTGACTGCTTTCTTAATCTTGGCAGGTTCGCTTGTAATGAGAACTTCGATCTTCAACTAGCTTACCTGGTTAAATAAAGGTGAAATTAAAAAACAATAAAATAATTGCCCAACTTTTCCTTCTGCACTAAAGCACAGTCAACCTTAATGTAGAACAAAACTGCTGCAGATCAAGCAGATTTCAGCTACAGCACCAGAGTTTTCAATGCTTATTGTTTCCATTGTTGTAACCTAGTGCTTCAAATCCAATATATGCAGTGCCATCTAGAATGACTAAAGCTTGTTACACTGGCAGCTGAAGTCTTAATAATAGCAAAAAAGCAGCATGTGGAATGGATATTTCAAGCCACATTTCAAAACTACCTTCCAGAGGGCGATTGAAATTATGAATTACTGGCAATAAATTTGTCTGAAACAGTAAAATCTGATTGATTTTTTTTAGACTGTTAATAGACTGTGATCCCTGTACATCAACTCAGTACTTACTTGGACCCTACATTCCTCGTTATTTTTTCAATTTTTTCCTATCATATGCATATTCCCCCTCTGGCGTTGTTGGGAAGGCCCGTAATAACCCTTTCATGTTTATCTACAGTGTTGTTAACAGCATGTGATAAATCAAAATTTGATTTGGCATACATTGTTGCGATGCGTAGTTACAGTTTGAAGTTTGACAAGAACATTGTGGTAGCTGAACTAGCTGGGTTAATGTGCTACAAACTAAACAGATTACTGCTAGCTAGTTGACATCACCTTATTCCTTTGAGGCTTTAAAAAAAAAGGGTTCTCTACTAAATCAAATTTGTATTTGTCACATAGCACAATAATACAACTCGCGTAGACCTTACTGTCAAATGCTTACTTACAAAAGCCCTTAAACCAACAATGCAGTTAAGAAAAGAAACACGTGTTAAATATTTACTAAAATAAACTGAAGTAAAAAGTGTATTATAATTCTTATTATTATTAAGAAAATCTAAAAAATAACAGTAGCGAAGTTATATACAGGGGTTACCGTACAGAGTTCAATGTTCACCCGGACAGCTGATGAAACTGGGTTTGAACAAACAAAGACTTTCTGCACAAACTGTCAGAAACTGTCTCAGGGAAGCCCATTTGCGTGCTCGGCATCTTCAACAGGGTCTTGACCGGACTGCTGTTTGGCATTGTAACCGACTTCAGTGAGCAAATGCTCACCTTCGATGGCCACTGGCACGCTGGAGAAGTGTGCTCTTCACGGATGAATMCCGGTTTCAACTGTACAGGGTAGATGGCGTCGTAGGGGTGAGCTGTTTGCTGATGTCAACATTTTGAACAGAGTGCCCCATGGTGGCGGTGGGTTATGGTATGTATGGGCAGGCATAAGCTATGGAAAACGAACAGCGACTTTAAAACGTGGCACCGTCATAGAATGCCACCTTTCCAACAAGTCACTTCGTCAAATTTCTGCCCTGCTAGAGCTGCYCATCAACTGTAAGTGCTGTTATTGAGAAGTGGAAACCAGGAGCAACAATGGCTCAGTCGCGAAGTGGTAGGCCACACAAGCTCACAGAACGGGACTGCCGAGTGCTGAAGCGCGTAGCACATATAAATAGTCTGTGCTCATTTGCAACACTCACTACCAAGGTACAAACTAACTCTGGAAGCAACGTAAGCACAAGAACTGTTCGTCAGGAGCTTCATGAAATGGGTTTCAATGGCCGAGCAGTCGCACACAAGCCCAAGACCACCATRCGCAATGCCAAGCATCGGCTTGAGTGGTGTAAAGCTCGCCGCCATTGGACTCTGGAGCAGTGGAAACGCGTTCACCTTCTGGCAGTCCGACGGACAAATCTGGGTTTGGCGGATGCCAGGAGAACAATACCTGCCCCAATGCATAGTGCCAACTGTACAGTTTGGTGTTGGAGGAATAATGGTCTAGGGCTGATTTTCATGGTTCAAGCTAGGGCCCTTAGTTCCAGTGAAGGGAAATCTTAACGCTACAGTATACAGTGACATTCTAGAAGATTCTGTGCGTCCAACTTTGTGGCAACAGTTTGGAAAAGGCCCTTTCCCATTTCAGCATAACAACGCCCCTGTGCACAAAGCGAGGTCCATACAGAAATGGTTTGTCGACATCGGTGTGGAAGAACTTGACTGGCCTGCACAGAGCCCTGACCTCAACCCTATTAACACCTTTGGGCTGAATTGTAACGCTGACTGTGAGCCAGGCCTAATTGCCCAACATCAGTGCCCAACCTCACTAATGCTCGTGRCTGAATGGAAGCAAGACCCTGCAGCAAATGTTACCACATCTAGTGGAAAGCCTTCCCAGAAGAGTGGGGGCTTTTATAGCARCAAAAGGGGGGTCCAACTTCATATTAATGCCCATGATTTTGGAAGATGTTCGACAAGCAGGTGTCCAAATACTTTTGGTCATGCAGTGAATCTGTGACCAGCAGATGCATATCTGCATTCCCAGTGAAATCTATAGATTAGCTCGGGCCTAATGCATTTATTTCAATTGACTGATTTCCTTACATGAACTCTAAATCAGTAAAATCTTTTAACTTGTTGCGTTTATTTTTGTTCAGTTTAATTCAACCCAATGAGAATTGGGAGATGAGGGATCCCTTTGTTTCAGCTTTCCATCTACTAATAGAATCGTCTTCACACATTTTTATATTTTGTCACTTAATTTCTTCATCTTCACGGCGGTGTCACATCTCAATCAATAGCACAATCCATCTAAAATCAGAGAGGAAGCAGAATGCGCCAAAAATACCCGTGCTCCAATTAACAGTGAGAAAGTGAGAGATTCAGTGCTTTCAATTATGAGATGTGGTGAGCAGGGAGAGGGCCCAAATCTGTAACTCCTATTCTTCTAACTTGCGTCCCAAATGGTACCCTATTCCCTTTATACTGCACTGCTTTTCACCTGGGCCCATAGCGTACCCTATTCCCATAGGGCTCTAGTCAAAAGTAGTACACTATATAGGAAATAGGGTACCATTTGGGAYGCATTCCTACTCTCCCAGACCAAAGAGAGAGAGCCATATTCATTCTATCAATTCTTTAATCATGGATGGTTTCACACAACGAAACCAGCACATGTTTCTGGTCCAATGAAAGAAAGTGCGTCTTCATTTAGTGTTCGGCGATAAAGAACGTTCAAACGCTTAAATTCCTGAGAATGGAACCCACCACCCTACAAAGGGAACCATTACGTAAACATTTGTATATATCAAAGCTCATGCGTCAATTCATTGTACCGGGTCTGGTATCTTGACGTCGTCGACACGGGCAGTGTGTGACCACAACTTCCACTGCTGCGACAGGCCTATGTCCCAAAATCATGGTCAAAGCAGAGAGCCTGGGGCACTACTTAGGGACTATTCTAGTCACAGGTACTTGTTCCTGGAAAAGGGAACAGTGCATTAAACATAGAAGTGAATTTCCATTTTCCTCCAGAATACTGATGCATCTCTCGCTCTCAGCGAGGGAGTAAGTCTGCTGTGAGAGCAGGACGTTAGCCTTGCTTTGACAACTCTCTCCACACTCYAGTGAGGCTGGGACCAGCCTGGTGCAGCCTGTCAGCCAATGGGAGATGCTGCCTGCCAGTGAGATGCTGCCTGCCAGTGGGGCCCGAAATTATTGACACCCTTGATAAAAATGACAGTATCATGAATAATGTATTGTCATTGTATACAGTCATTGTATATACAGTCATTGTATCAAGGTAGTCAATGCATAGACTGTGGAGTCCTTTAGGAGAGGCATTGTGTGCGTTTGTCCATATAGGGGGGGTGGGCGACTCTTGCACACATGATTTCATCTGCTTTGGCATGTACAGTATCTGGGATGAGTGGGGGGGTTGGAGAGGAGGAGGGTAGTCAAGAGAAGTTGGCTAACCTCCATGTAGTGTTTTCCTTTCATACTATTAAACAAGCCAGTCAATTAAACTCCTACAGCCCCTTTAGTCTATGTCAGGGGTAGGCAACCCTGTACCCCGAGTGCCACAGGATGTTGTTCTAACAAGGCACAACACCTGACCAACTGAGCTAATTGATCAATTTATTGATTACCTAAATTCAACACACCTGGTCTTCCAGGTCCCTTTTACATCAAAAACATGGAGGTTGCCTAACCCTGGTCTACATTATTGAGCAGGAATACTAATGATATTCTAATGTAGTAGAAAATAAAAAACTGTGAAATGTTACTTTATTATCTAAAGGAACTTCCCCAGTGTTAGCTTACCTTGAACATGCTGGACAATCAACAACAATCACTGGACAAGAGAAGGGCTGCGGTTTCACCAGATTCAAAACATTGGAAGACATGAGAACTTCACAAGACTTTATAAAACAACCTTTCTGTCAGCTACAGGATCACTTAATGTTAAACAAGGCTGTGTTCTCCTGTAATGGGTAAGTTAAGATGAATCCGTTTTAGAAGTGAAACTGCAAGTAGAAAGAACCACTTCCCGTGGGCTATTCCTCAGTTAAGCCATGTCTCAGTCTGGGGAAATGTGCCTTTCTTACTTTCTCACAGTAGTAGTACATTTCTTTGTCAGATTTAAAATCAACATGTATAGTACGCTTTCATGTCAAATCACGCAGGCCTGATGGCATCTTGCTGATGTGTGCGTCCCACAGGGAATTCCAAAACATTTAGTCCTTAACAGAGTTTTTCCCAGGGAGCAGATTCCCATGCCGGCATCAGTCCACAAGCATAGGGAAAAGTCGAAACCCTCAATGACTTACTCCGGCACACATCCAGAACTCCATGTCCTAGGGGTCAACTCCAAACAGAACGATAAAAGCACAACGGAAGAAGACAAACAGTAACTCAAACAGCTACATACAGATCCCCTTCTCTGGGGAAATTATATCCAGAATATCCTCAAAAACAATGGGGGAAAAAACAGAACAGAACAGGTCTCGATCCAAACTTCTGCTATTTTAAATCCAAGTCCAGTCTGATTAGAGATCCAGGGGGAAGAGGAGGAGTCTGTTTAGAGATCCAGGGGGAAGAGGAGGAGTCTGTTTAGAGATCCAGGGGGAAGAGGAGGAGAGTCATTATGGGCCTGAGTTGGTCCTTTCTAAGGGAGGGAGTGTGTCCCCTCTACTCTGGTCTGTGTGTCCGGTGGCTCCAGGGCGGTGTGTGTTTTGTGTGTGTGGGTGTGTGTTAATTTCCTGCCTGGATGTGCTTCTGGGCTGCAGGCTACTCGGGAACACATGGTCAGTCCCAGTCCTTCCATATTATTCCCTTCCCCCCTGCTCCCTGCTCTCCAGCCCCCCTCCTCCCAACTGCCCCCTGCAGGGCATCCCACCCCCACCGCCCCTCTCTGTCTGTCATCAACTGACATGCGGGAGCACACAGACACCATGTTCACACACACACTTTAATATCTCCTCGAGGCAGTCGTGCTTGTGTTATTGACTGTATGTTTGTTTATTCCATGTGTAACTGTGTTGTTGTTTGTGTCGCACTGCTTTTCTTTATCTTGGCCAGGTCGCAGTTGTAAATGAGAACTTGTTCTCAACTAGCTTACCTGGTTAAATAAAGGTGAAATAAAAAACAATAAAATAATTGCCCAACTTTTCCTTCTGCACTAAAGCACAGTCACCTAATGTAGGACAAACTGCTGCCAACAAGCAGATTCAGCTACACACCAAGAGTTTTCAATGCTTATTGTTTCCATTTGTGTAAACCTCAGTGCTTCAAATCCAATATATGCAGTGCCATCTAGAATGACTAAAGCCTTGTTCACACTGGCAGCTTGAAGTCTTAATTAATAGACAAAAAAGCACATGGAATAGGATATTTCAAGCCACATTTCAAACTACCTTCATAGGGCGATTGAAATTATTGATTACTGGCAATAAGATTTGTCTGAACAGTAAAATCTGATTGATTTGTTTTTTAGACTGTTAATGACTGTGTATCCCTGTACATCAATTCAGTACTTACTGGTACCCTACATTCCTCGTTATTTTTCAATTTTTTTCCTATCATATCCATTTCCCCCCCTCTGCGTTGTTGGGAAGGGCCCGTAACTAAGCCTTTCACTGTTAGTCTACAGCTGTTGTTAACAAAGCATGTGATAAATCAAATTTGATTTGGCATACATTGTTGCATGCTAGTTTGACAGTTTGACAGTTTGACAAGAACATGTGGTAGCTAACTAGCTGGGTGAATGTGCTAGCAAACTAAACAGTTAACTAGCTAGCTAGTTGACATCACCTTATCCTTTGAGGCTTTAAAAAAAAAGGGTTCTTACTAAATCAAATTGTATTTGTCACATTAGCCAAAATACAACTAGCGTAGACCTTACTGTCAAATGCTTACTTACAAGCCCTTAACCAACAATGCAGTTAAGAAAAGAAAAGTGTTAAAATATTTACTAAAATAAACTGAAGTAAAAAGTGTATTATAATTCTTATTATTATTAAGGAAAATCTAAAAAATAACAGTAGCGAAGTTATATACAGGGGTTACCGGTACAGAGTCAATGTGCGGGTGCACCGGTTAGTCAAGGTAATATGTACATGTGGGTAGAGGTAAAGTGACTACGATTCCAAACATTCAAAGCAACTAGGAAACGTCCATAGCAGGCATTGTTGTCATCTTTGTTCGCTATACAACAACTTCTGAGTGACAGGAAGCACGAGCACCACCAATCAGCCTACAGTCGTGGCCAAAGGTTTTGAGAATGACACATTAATTTCCACAAAGTTTGCTGCTTCAGTGTCTTTAGATACTTTTGTCAGATGTTACTATGGAATACTGGAATACAGTACTGGAATACTGCTAAATGACTTAAATGTACTGAAGTATAATTACAAGTATTTCATAAGTGTCAAAGGCTTTTATTGACAATTACATGAAGTTGATTCAAAGAGTCAATATTTGCAATGTTGACCCTTTTTCAAGACCTCTGCAATCCGCCCTGGCATGCTGCCAATTAACTTCTGGGCCACATCCTGACTCATGGCAGCCCATTCTTGCATAATCAATGCTTGGAGTTTGTCAGAATTTGTGGGGTTTTGTTTGTTCACCCGCCTCTTGAGGATTGACCACAAGTTCTCAATGGGATTAAGGTCTGGGGAGTTTCCTGGCCATGGACCCAAAATATCGATGTTTTGTTCCCCGAGCCACTTAGTTATCACTTTTGCCTTATGGCAAGGTGCTCCATCATGCTGGAAAAGGCATTGTTCGTCACCAAACTGTTCCTGGATGGTTGGGAGAAGTTGCTCTCAGGGGATGTGTTGGTACCATTCTTTATTCATGGCTGTGTTCTTAGGAAAAAATTGTGAGTGAGCCCACTCCCTTGGCTGAGAAGCAACCCCACACATGGTCTCGGGAAGCTTTACTGTTGGCATGACACAGGACTGATGGTAGCGCTCACCTTGTCTTCTGCGGACAAGCTTTTTCCCGGATGCAATCGGAAAGGGGATTCATCAGAGAAAATGACTTTACCCCAGTCCTCAGCAGTCCAATCCCTGTACCTTTTGCAGAATATCAGTCTGTCCCTGATGTTTTTCCTGGAGAGAAGTCGCTTCTTTGCTGCCCTTCTTGACACCAGGCCATCCTCCCTAAGTCTTCGCCTCAATGCTTCGCCGCGTGCAGATGCACTCACACCTGCCTGCTGCCATTCCTGAGCAAGCTCTGTACTGGTGGTGCCCCGATCCCGCAGCTGAATCAACTTTAGGAGGCGGTCCTGGYGCTTGCTGGACTTTCTTGTGCGCCCTGAAGCCTTCTTCACAACAATTGAACCGCTCTCCTTGAAGTTCTTGATGATCCGATAAATGGTTGATTTATGTGCAATCTTACTGGCAGCAATATCCTTGCCTGTGAAGCCCGTTTTGTGCAAAGCAATGATGATGGCATGTGTTTCCTTGCAGGTAACCATGTTTGACAGAGGAAGAACAATGATTCCAAGCACCACCCTTCCCTTTGAAGCTTCCAGTCTGTTATTCGAACTCAATCAGCATGACAGAGTGATCTCCAGGCTTGTCCTCTTCAACACTCACACCTGTGTTAACGAGAGAATCACTGACATGTCAGCTGGTCCTTTTGTGGCAGGGCTGAAATACAGTGGAAATGTTTTTTGGGGGATTCAGTTCATTTGCATGGCGAAGAGGGATTTTGCAATTAATTGCAGTTCATCTGATCACTTCATAACATTCTGGAGTATATGCAAATTGCCATCATACAAACTGAGGCAGCAGACTGAAAATCAACATTTTTGTCATTCTCAAATCTTTTGGCCACGACTGTACACCACTGCATACACATCCGCCATTACCATGATAACTATTGTAGCCATGTCAGCAAATTACTAAAGTCTGAACACACGTGGTTACTTGTATCTTGCTGTTTGGACAGCAGTTTTCAAAAACGGATTTGAAAAACTTAATTTGAACATTAAGCCCTGCAGTGTAAACATGGCTTAATTGTCTGTAGGCAGGGCGCTCTTGGAAATATTAATAATTTGGATGGCACTAGCCTAAAATGGGGTAGAGGAAGTGGTTCTATGTGCAAATTCTCTTTCAAAACACTTTGTCTTGAGCTCACAAAACTAATTGGTTCAGGATTGTGTTTTATGGCTGGGCAGGACAAAGTAGGAGTGAGGGTGTGTTGGAGAGACCAACTGATGCAGGCAGACAAAAAACAATAAGCGGTGAGAATGGGCCTGGCTGGTGTGCCTGTGTCCAAGACATCTGCAGTCAATCAGCAACACACACACACACACACACACACACCTCATTATTGGCAGCTGCAGTTATTATAGTCACGTGTTGCTGGAGGAATCTCACACCCGCCTCAAAGCTGCACTCCATCAAACAGACATGATCCCTACTTAAGTGTGTTAAAATGACTGAGCAGCTGTTAGAATTGCTCTATTATACACCTTTCAAAACAATACGTTTTCCCGACAACTTTAGTATCCCGCCAACTCTTTCTTTTATATATGAAAGGTATTGCTGGTGACAAAGCCTCTATTTAAAAAAAATGTATTTCACCTTTATTTAACCATTTACAACTGCGACCTGGCCAAGATAAAGCAAAGCAGTGCGATAAAAACAAGAGTAACATGGGATAAACAAACATACAGTCAATAACACAATAGTTTAATCAGTATAGTGTGTGCAAATGAAGTAAGGCGATAAATAGGCCATAGTGGCGAAGTAATTACAATTTAGCAAATTACACTAGAGTGATAGATGTGCAAKTAGAAATACTGGTGGGCAAAAGAGCAGAAAAACATATGTGGATGAGGTAGGTAGTTGGTTGGATGGGCTATTTACAGATGGGCTGTAAATAAAGTTAGTGAGGGAGATATGAGTCTCCAACTTCAGCGATTTTAGCAATTCGTTCCAGTCATTGGCAGCAGAGAACTGGAAGGAAAGGTGGCCAAAGGATATGTTGGCTTTGGGGATGATCAGTGAAATATACCTGTTGGAGCGCATGCTACGGGTGGGTGTTGCTATGGTGACCAGTGAGCTGAGATAAGGCGGAGCTTTACCTAGCAAAGACTTATTTCCACCAACCGACCTAGTCATGATTGCGGTAAAGTTCTGCCTACGGCTTAGTATGAAATGTAGCCATAATGCTGATTTTGTTAAACTGAATCTCCGTCTGTACATTTGGTTAATAAGGAGGTGGTATAGCTTGTCTATTAGTTTGCTAATCTGTCACTGATCAGAAACATTTAGCTTGCAATAATGGAGTCTAAATCAAGTGTGGGCCAATTTATTTAGTCTAAATCAAATGTAGGCCAATTATTTTGCTAAATCGTGTAATGGAGACTCCAAAAGCCTGCGGAGGTTGTGAAGTATGAACACGAGACTGGCATGCTTTTGAAAATATAGATTGCTATTTTCTATCAGTATCATGATGAAGATACTCTCAACGTAAGACCCCACGCCTGCTCCCTAACAAAGTGGAGTGAGGGTAGGAAAGAGATGAAACGTGGATAAGAAAAAGCATGGGCTTGCCTTGGGCTGTTTCAAAATAAAACTTTTTTATATGACAGCGGTTCCACACGCTGCTATTTTATTCTGTTATATTTAATTACATTCTTACTACAAAATATATATGTGTGTTGACTGATCGGGGTAGGTGTGTCTTGTCTGTTTATTAACTAAATAATAAACTATTGATTTCATTCATTTGGATTTAACATAATTCAACTCAAAATATGCCAATCTATTGTTTGAAAAATACATTTTAAAAAGTATTGATGTTTCTTAGGACCTATCTAAACAAATGAATAATGGATTTCTTTTTGATGGTGTATATTCAATGGTTTTATTCAAATAAATCCACATCTGCAAACCACTACCACTCATAACCGGCATGTGCACGGGATGTATAAAAAGGGTATTCAGGCAAGAATGGGCCTGTTTGTAAGGGGGTCAACTCATAAACATTGCCCAAATGTTTCATATTTTATAGGTTGAACACAGTAAATCCTATGTAAAAGTAGTATTACAGGCACTTCATCACAGGCTCTCTTCTTATCAAAGCCAACACAGATCTGAAGCACACTGCTGCTGCAAGATAGGAGGCACACCTCCAGAGCTGAATATATCACACTACCAGCCTCTCTGGATGCGTCCCAAATGGCAACTCATTTCCTTTTATAGTGCACTACTTTTGACCAGAGGCATATGGAACCTGGTCAAAAGTAGTGCATTATATAGGGAAYAGGGTGCCATTTGGGACGCATCCGCCCTCTCCTTATCTGTATCCCTCCCAGTCTGTCAGAAGAGCAAGGTTGGGTAGGTTACTTTCTAAATGTAATCCGTTAGTTACTAGTTACCTGTCCAAAATTGTAATCAGTAATGTTACTTTTGGATTACCCCAACTCAGTAATGTAATCTGATTAGTTTCAGTTAAAGAGGCAAAAATGTATACAAAAATGTATATTACCAATTGAATGACATCTATTTCAGGATAAATTTGAGTTCACATAGCTGGCCATAAATGGATGTTGCATTTTATTTTATGGGTTGGTTATGTAGGCTTCTTCTAACCCATTGCTTTCTCCTACAGATAATACGATAAGACTATATCTTTACATTAAAAACCAAAGTCTGTCAGATTTCCAGTCATTCCACATAATATCCCTTGATCTTCTTTAATAGGACTTCGAAATATGGATAAATAGATTAGCCCAATAATTTTACCAGAGTATAACCCAAAAACTAAGGACTTATTAGCCTACTCTGTTGTTTATGATTTTCTTGTCATGGAGGACTGATTCGGCTAATTGCTTCGATTTGAAAAATAAATGCTGCTCTCACGGAATGGCATGCTTTGAGCACTACCGAAAAGTGCTATTTGCGTGTGAAAAATGAATGTGATATACAAAATTTTCTTTAGGCCCATTGTTTACGTTTGTGTGCAAGCTTGAGTCCGTTAGGCCTATGGACAATAAAAAAAAGAAAAGAAAAAAATCTGCAATAAAAGCTCCACTCGTTGTCTTCTTAAATTATACTAGTTTGACAGTATCGAGCACAAAAACTTTCCTGAACCAACACTTGCACTTGACCCCCCCCCTTCTAGCTCTGACTTTGCTGATAACTACTTTGGAGGAAAAGTGTACTTACTATGCCTATGAAATGTGGTTGTCCCACCTAGCTATCTTAAGATGAATGCACTAACTGTAAGTCACTCTGGATAAGAGCATCTGCTAAATGACTAACATGTAAATGTAGTACCACAGAGGAGTTTAAAAAGGAAGGAACTCCCTCAAACTTTTATTCCATAGGCTAGGAACCCCACTATGCAGCTGTTGCAGGAGCACAAAAACAATGATTGATAGGCAGCTTAAACTTCAATTCAACCATCAGTATCACCCGTAGGCTACACTACTGCTGTCATCCTTACCTCCAAGCGTTTATTCAAGTTGGATAATCTTTGGATGCCGACAGCAGTCGCACCATGGGGAGACCTAGCTTGGACTGTAGCCTACAAAAGCCTATTCCTGCGATCCATCAAACACATTTGGTGTGTCATCATAGTGATCTCTGACTTGTTGTCAGACTCACTCAGGTGGAAAAACTAGAATTTTTCAATGCTGATTTGAATGTCATTGAGAAAWCAAAGGTGTCAAATAATGTTCTCAAACATCCTTTGTGACTTTAAATGTAATCCTAGAAGTAATCATCTAGTTTAAAAAGTATTTGTTTTTGCTGGTAACGTAACGGATTACATTATTTATTTATTTACAATCAGTTACATGTAATCCTTTACTACCCAACCCTGGTGAAGGGCTGCGTGCTGATAAATGGAACATAGATGTAACCTACCAGCATCTGGCCAAGTACATGTGGTCCTTGAGGATAACTGAACCGGACAGGAGGGTGTACCAGCATGTGGAGATGCTGTCTGGGCTGTAGACGGAGACAAGATAACAAGGGACATTGTGTTAGTCTACATAGTGCTGTTTATGGACACKTCTGCATGGTGACATCACATGCATCGTACTTTAAAAAGGAAGGACCRGAGTTTTTCCTCGCCATGTGATCTARCCAGGAAAAACTATGGGCCCTACAAMCGAGTCTTGAATGTTGCTTGAGGTGGTACAGGGTATCTGCAGGTTCCATCAAGTTGAATTTAATACTTTTTTAATGCCACTTAATACCAATTTTGAGGTCTGCGTGTGCGCCACAAACCTCCTAATATTCCCATGAKTCTTCACGCCGTCACTAATAGAAAAAGTGAGTAGGCTTCTAATGACATTCACAGTGCTTAAATAAAGAAGTGCAATAGACTACTGAAATGGTATTCAACTTGTTTCATCTAAGCAGGAATGCATGATTCAAGACATGTCGATGTCCACCGCAACCTAATACAGCAATTGTTATATTTTACTGTTAAAATAGGACTCAATATTTTTTGTTAAATAGAGATTAATTTGCCAACATCTTTACGTGCACTAATATATTTGGTGCTAATTCACCAGCTGGGTAAGTGGAAATTCAAAACACATTAGCTAAATCACTACCTCCAAATACATTTTTCACAGGACGTAGCCATGTTTTCATCTAACAGTAACCTCATTATTAATGTCCTAAAAAAACATTGCCGTCATAGCCGAATACCCAATGAGGCCGATGTGCTCGCAGAGGACAACGCTCATTTCGTACGCTCTGTATCGCAAATGCATATCAATATCTTGGTTGTAAAATAAGACGGCTGAGAAACAAAACATACCTGCACAAAGCTGAGAACATCCTCTCTTCAACTGTGACAAGTATTACACAGGATAGCTGTGTTTATCTTWTAGCTAAAAAGCAGAATTGCTTGACCAAATCATTTAATAGCTAAATACACTGAACAAAAATATAAACGCAACATGTAAATTGTTGGTCCCATGTTTCATGAGCTGAAATAAAAGATCCTAGAAATTTTCCATACGAACAAAACGCTCAACTCACAAAAATTGTGCACAATTGTTTTTTTTAATACATATTCTAAAAACCTGTTTGAGCTTTGTCATTATTGGGTAGTGTGTGTAGATTGAGGGGGGGAAAACTATTTAAATCAATTTTAGAATAAGACTAACGTAACAAAATGTGGAAAGAGTGAAGGGGTCTGAATACTTTCCGAATGCACTGTACATGGGTTGCATGGAGGTTCACATGGTTAAGTAGCATTAGTGTTTCATGAGGAATCCTGATTGTTTTCAAAGGCTGTTTAATACCTCCAGGTAGGTACTATAATGTCTATGTTCTCTGTGCCTAATTGGACCAGGCAGATTGATTCCGACGGTGTCTGAGCATGGTACTGAGTGGGGAAAGGGTGTGTGTGTAAGCATGGGGAGATTTTTTTTCCAATCAAAAGTTCAACTACTGAGTTTAATGTGATTCCAATGAAAGGAGTAATACATCAACACAATGTTGGGTATGAAGAGTATGCCTCTCTCCCGCTCCCCCTCTTTCCATAACACAGCTTAACTCTAAGCAGTGGAGCAGAAGAGAGGCCGTTATGACTTTCTTTCAAGACTAAAGAGACGAAAGTCTGCTGTTATGTCCTGAGAAAGTCTGCTGTTATGTCCTGACACGGATCAATTCTTTGAAGTGTGAGGAATCTTTAGTAGTAACAACAATGGTAAAACACAGAGAACACAACAGTTACATGACAAGAAAACCATGCAGCAGACAGAAGAGGAAAACAGTGCTCTGTAAGAGAAGCCAAGCAGATGTTTAGGGTTTCGTGTGTGTGTGTGTAACTTACTAGAACAGGATGTGGTTAGCTTCGTGTCTCTCATACCTGGCTGAGGTACTAATTGACCTGCACAACAACAAAACAAGTTTCAGACACGATCAGTTCATACATGATCAGTTTCATACATTATTAGAAGACGTTATCAGTTTAGACCTTACCAGTTCATACATTATCACAACCAGACTGACAGCTCTCATATCTGAATGTTGGTGATGTGGAATGGTTGTGGTGAATGTCAGGGCCAGTCTCAGAGGTGTATGACGGCATGGCCTGGCCTACACACCGGCTCCAGTGTGTGTTAGTCATCTCTGTCCTATGTATGTACAGGAGATTGTACAGGAAGGGCCATGTGGATGACTCAGACACTAGTTGTAGCTCCACCTCCTGTGTCTGTATTCATAAAAAACACATAATAGGAGTGTTGATCTAGAATCAGGTCYACCCCTGTCCATATAGCATAGTCTAATCTCATTCATTWGGTTTTAAAAAGGCCAACCTGATCTTAGATCAGCACTCCTACTCTGAGCTGCTTTATGAATACAGGCCCTGGTGTATGGAGCTTAAGTAGGGTGAGTGGCCGGTGTAATGGATGAACAGGGAGGTGAATCTGACCTGAGCTGGTGCTCCCTGAGGTGGGACAGGACATCCATGTGGTAGAAGTGACAGTAAATAGTGTGCAAGTCCTGGAGGAGACAAGACAACCGGTTCAGACAGACATCTCTCCTCAAACTGAGGCAAGGCAACACAGGTTGGTTTAGAATGTAGGGCAAGCAATTGAAAATGCAGCTCAGGTCTGGTCACTGTGGTTGGTTTACCAAAAGGTCTCCCTAGGGCCTCCCGAGTGGCGCAGCAGTCTAAGACGTTGCTTCGCAGTGCTAGAGGCTTCCCTACAGACCTGGGTACGATCCAGGGCTGTACCACAACCGGCCGTCCCATAGGGCTGCATTCATCGCCCTCTAGCGACACCTTGTGGCAGGCCGTGCACCTGCAGGCTGACCTCAGTCGTCAGGTGGACAGTGTTTGCKCCGACACATTGGTGCGGCTGGCTTCCAGGTTAAGCTGGCGGGTGTTAAGAAGCAGGGTTTGGCGGGTCATGTTTCGGAGGATGCATGACTCCACCTTCGCCTCCCAAGCCCGTTGGGGAGTTGCAGCGATGAGACGATCAAAAAATATAAAAAAAGGTTCTTCCTACTCTAAAGCAGAAACTGTATACTAGTGATGCACCGATGACATTTTTGGCCGATACGAGATATTTTCCTTGCAAAAAAAAAAAAACGATACCGATATTTAAAAATGTTGCGGCCGTCTAGTACAGTTAAATAGTTAACACAGACATAAGGCACTACATTTCAGTGCAAGAGGCATCACTACAGTCCCTGGTTCGAATCCAGGCTGTATCACATCCGGCCGTGATTGGGAGTCCCATAGGGCGGCGCACAACTGGCCCAGCGTCGTCCGGGCCTTCATTGTAAGTAAGAATTTGTTCTTAACAGACTTGGCTAGATAAATAAAGGTTACACACACACACACACACCACAAAGTTATTTTGTTGGATTTACATATGTCCCCATTACCAGTAAAACAACCAAACCCTATTTATTTCACTTACTTGCTGTGCTGTTTATTTGTTCAGTCGTTTCATTCTCAACCAGGATTTCTACGGAATGCTGTTTGTGTCTTTGCGTGYCAAWTTTTTTTTGTGGACTATGCGGTTAGCCTTCAAAATAAAAGTATGGCATAATTCTACTATGTATTCATTTGCATCACTGTCAATGACATACTTTTATTTTGAAGGCAAACCGCAAATTCCACTATTGTGCCGCATCCTTATTGTGGCTAGCTTTACAACACATAACCTTGTCCGGTCAAGCATCACTAGCCAGATGAAGCTACCAGGCTGCTTATAACATTAGCTCCGGGAAACAGGGTTAAGTAGCTGGCTAGCTATTTATTTTCATGAACTGAAGTTCAATTTCAATAGGCTTACAACAAGTGGCAACCTAGCTAATAGCCCGAATTTGGCCTACAGGTGGTTTTATTTGCCCCCCCCCCCAGGTTTTCTGAGCAAAAATATTTAACATTGTAAAAAAGTATTATTTTTTTATTGTTGGACATAAGACTGTAAAAACACCAGGAAATCAGCTCCAAGTAATTTTAATTCAAGAAATCTGTTCCCAACTATTCCCACGCATAGAGAGATGTGATCGTATACAAATGTAAACAAGGTTTGAAATGATTATGTTTTAGCAAACATATGTGTTTGGCCATCTTGCGGTCAATTTGCAGTCTACAAATTATTAGTTATTATGTTCCGTCCCTCCGACCATCCGCGCAAGAAAAAATAAAAATCAGACCGCGGCTGWATCTAGCTGACGATCCCTGCTATAGACTTAATACTCCCAGATATGTATTGAACGACTGTGCAAATGTTTGGGCACACAGGCCCTCAGTCAGGGTTGACCAAAAGTCTGAATCAAACAAACACTGGAGGATTTGTATGGATTAACAGATTACGGTCAAACAACCCTTTTCCACAATACAACACGAGGCAAAAACAAACAAGGCGACACACAGCCATTTTATATCAGAGGAGCACAACACTCTTTAAATACAAGCCTGGCTGGTTATCTACAGAATAAAGGAACCATTCTACATTTGATTGAATCAACTCAGCTCTAAACGAAGCAGACCAAGGGCACGTGCAAACATCTATTTTCATTGAGGAGTTTACTGTAGACCCGTCGTGTAAAAAAACAACACTTCCTATCAAATTAACACTGTTAATCCAGACCAACACAAACACTCACTGACACACAATGTCCTTAACATAGTCATATCAAACACAGCTGTTCAAACATTAAGAGCAGATCGCCTGAAGAATGCATGTGAAAACTTCCATGTAGACATATGGTATGGCAAGACAGAGGAGCTATTGAGCCCATGGGCAACTAGCATTAACAGGTGGAGCACATGCCTCAGTGGCTTCAGGCAAGCGGAAGTRCCCACGCACGTGTACACACACGTGTACCCACGCACGTGTACACACACGCTGATGTGTGTGGCAGCAAAAYAGCAAGTGTTAGTTAGCTGAGACTGCTGAGGGACCAATTCAATATAACATTGAACCTCTGCATTTTGTCTCTGTGGAAATCAGAGGCTATTTGCTAAACCAGTCACAGAATGTGTGAGTGAGTCATGGTGTACTGTATTCAGATCTTGTGTGTGTGGTGTACACTAAAATCATGTCTCAATCAGTAAATGGAGGGATCATGCAGAAAACCTGCTACAAGAGGAAAACCAGGCAATGCTGGAACGGGGAGAAACAAAGGGAGGTGTGTGTGTGTGTGTGTGTGTGTGTGTGTGTGTGTGTGTAGGCCTCGTGGATGTGTGCAGAAGGGTTTAACCATAAGGAACAACAGATTAAAGCCGTGCCAGTCTGGGCTCCTCCTCCTGCTAACACTTCCTCTGAGTTCATCTGAAAACCAGAGGCCAGAACCATCTGACTGTCTGTCTGGCACTCTATACTCCTACTTCAAACAACGGGAAATCACTAAGAACATGTGGAGGGAGTCAACCAGAGTTTTTGTTAGGAGAATGTAGCTACGGACATTTGAGAAATGCACCAAACCCATATGCATTCGGTGCATAAACCTGATTAGGGCGTCCACCCACGGTGTTCATACTGTCAGAAATCACATTTAGATGATGGTAATTCACCTTAACAGAACAGGCAACTGTGTGAGTGGTTCTTACCGAATTCCAACACACACTTTGAAGATGTTAGAATAACTGTCCCCATTTACTTTTCCTCAGCCAACAAGACTAGTAACAACCAACATCATTAGCCTGTCAATCTACTATCCCCCATTGTAACGTGTATCTATTCTATTGGTCAGCTTGTCATTCTGTTAAAGAAACAGATTTTGTCTCTGCTACTCTGAAGCAAGGTAAGACATGCCTCATACTATGAAGTAAAACGTTACGTTTCACCAGGGGTGAAAGTAGATTTCATTTCTTACCGGTACGGGACACACAAGCGCACTCACGCATAAAAAAAATCTAATAAATAGGCCTACAACAAAAATKACAAGGTAGCCTACTCTGCTGACTCTGACAAACAGATCAATAAAAACAATGTAGTCTGGTCCGTATAATCGGCGTATGAAAAGGTGGGACACAAATACAATATGACGTCCATCTAACCTGGGGGAGGAAATTAGTGTTCAAAAACCAACGAAAGTGTCACTGACCCAATGATGACGACAGTGAATATGCACCTCACTGGGGATATGGCCGATGTTCTCCGCTGGTGCCAATAAGATAGGCTACTGTTTTGATTAATTAAGTTAAGCATTTTGATAACCAAAAGACATGCGGTAATGTTAAATAATGGTGTAATAACCTCTTTTTTGGCAGTACTGTGTACACCCACTTTTTATTTTTCCAGGACGCCGTACTGGATCGTACTGCCTTACTTTCAACCCTGGGTTTCACACTTTGCCACTTGAATGGCAGATGGGTATCGCGTTTTAATTCCCTGAAGAGAAAAAAAATTGCTATTTATCGTGGCCATCAAAATTGTTTAACAAATGATTGCATTAACAATTCTTGCATTATGATTGGGATTATAGACGCAAGTTTAACTCCAGCAGCAAGAACAGCTGTAGCAGCAAGAACAGCTGTAGCAGCAACTCTCACACTGTCTGACATATTTCTCACTCAAACTAGGCTCCGTATCTGTTGACTGTGTGTGATAAGAATCATAACATCTAATAAAAATAAACACACGCTATTTATTTTCTTCTCCCGAACAATTGGCCGGTGTCAATTTGATTTAAAATAGGGGTACAACTCAATATAATGAAGGTGTTCATAATGCTTGGTATACTCAGTGTATATACTGTATTCCAGTCATTGAACACAGGTCACTTTAATAAAGTTCACATTCCCTTTTACCCACTTTATATGTACACAAAAATAAACACAACGTGTTGGTCCAATGTTTCATGAACTGAAATAAAAGATCCCAGAAATGTTCCATATGCACAAAAAGCTTACTCTCAAATGTTGTTTACATCCTTGTTAGTGAGCAGAATAATCATTACACAGGAATACATTGTGCTGGGGACAATAACAGGCCACGAAAATGTGCACTTTTGTCACAACACAATGCCATAGATGTCTCAAGTTGAGGGAGCGTGCAATTGGCATACTGACTGCAGGAATGTCCACCAGAGCTTTTGCCAGATCATTGAATGTTCATTTCTCTACCATAAGCCACCTCCAACATTGTTTTAGAGAATCTGGCAGTACGTCCAACCGCCCTCAAAACCGCAGACCACGTATAACCACGCCAGCCCAGGACCGCATTCGGCTTCTTCACATGCGGGGTCGTCTGAGACCTGCCACCCGGACAGYTGATGAAACTGTGGGTTTCCACAATGAAAYATTTCTGTTAAAACTGTCAGAAACCGTCTCAGGGAAGCTCATCTACGTGCTCGTCGGTTTCACCAGGGTTTTGACCTCACTGGAGTTCGGTGCGTAATCGACTTCAGTGGGAAACTGCTCACCTTTGATGGCCTCTGGCACACTGGAGAAGTGTGCTCTTCACGGATGAATCCCGGTTTCAACTGTACCGGTCAGATGGCAGACAGTGCGTATGGCATTGTATGGGCGAGCGGTTTGCTGATGTCAATGTTGCTCCATGGTGGCAGTTGGGTTATGGTATGGGCCAGCATAAGCTACGGACAAYGAACACAATTGGCAACGTGAATGCAGAGACACCATGACGAGATCCTGAGGCCCATTATCTTAAGTCATCCGCCGCCATCACCACATGATAACGCAAGCCCCATGTCGCAAGGATCTGTACACAATTACTGGAAGCTGGAAATGTCCCAATTCTTCCATGACTTGCATTCTCACCAGACATGTCACCCATGTGCGGGGTGCTCTGGATTGACGTGCATGTTCCAGTTCCTGCCAATATCCAGCAAATTCGCACAGCCATTGAAGGGGGAAAACATTCCACAATCAACAGCCTGATCAACTCTACGCGAAGGAGATATGTCACGCTGCACGAGGCAAATGGTGGTCCCACCAGATTCTGACTGGCTTTGTGATCCACACCTTATTTTACCTTTATTTAACTAGGTAAGTCAGTTAAGAACAAATTCATATTTTCAATGACGGCCTAGGAACAGTGGGTTAACTGCCTTGTTCAGGGGCAGAACGACAGATTTTTACCTTGTCAGCTCGGGGATTAGATCTTGCAACCTTCTCGGTTACTAGTCCAACACTCTAACCACTACRGCAGGCAGGCTACCCTGCCGTATCTGTGACCAACAGATGCATATCTGTATTCCCAGTCGTGAAATGCATATATTAAGGCCTAATTTATTTCAATTGACTGATTMATTTCCTTATATGAACTGTAAAATATTAAATATTTTARATTTTGCATGTTTCATTTATTTTTGTTCAATGTATAGATACTGTATTCTAGTCATGGCTCATCCTATACAACTACTGCTGTACACACCTTTTCTATTCACATTCTGTTCATACAGTTGTCAATTAGCAAGCATTTCGCTGCACCTGCGATAATATCTGTGTACRCGGTCAATACATTTTGATAGTTCAGCCCTGTCTGGAATTAGTACTTTTCTAAGGTTTGCTATTCTTTACATGTTGGGCTAGGCCTATTTCCTGACCATGTGGTATCTACTAAGATGAGTCATCTGTCTGTGTTCCTTAAGAGTGTCTTCCAGGAAACCGCTGGGAGAAGTACTCAGCCACAGTCTTCTTCCTATAACCCATATGATAACAGRCCAGCCTCAACTACTTTCACAGACTATATTACCTCATTTTGAAAAATAGACCTCTTCATCCACCTGGCTTTAAAAAACAAGCCCCAATGAATTGGATGTGAAGATGCCAAACAATGGCCTGAAAACACACGCTAAAGTACGATTCATTTGCAGCACTGTCTGTAGGAAATAGTTCTAGGCCTGCCCCACTTTCAACTCGGAGGAATAAGACAACTCATGAAAACACTGGCAGCAGCAGCAAACTGTAGTATACTGATGGCTCTCAAGCTACTAAAACTGTATTATTCTTCCTGAGACCAGGTGAGTCGGCCGGGGGAGTCGGCCCGGGGGAGCGCAGGGGTTGCATTCCAAAATGTGGTGCACTACTTTTGATCAGGGCCCATAGAGCACTGTAGTGCACAAGTTCTCTGGGTGTCGGGGSGGTGGGGGGTGCAAAGAGTCCTAGTAGCCATTTGTTCACCTGTTCAGGAGTCTTATGGCTTGGGGGTTAAAGTTGTTTAAAAGCCTATTGGTCCTAGAGTTGGCACTCTGGTACTGCTTGCCATGCGGTAGCAGAGAACAGACTAGGGTGGCTGGAGTCGGACAATTTTTAGGGGCTTCCTCTGACACCGCCACAGCGTTCCATAGAAATCCTGGTTGAGAATGAAACAACAAATGAACAACGAAACAGCACAGCAAGTAAGTGAAATAAATGTTTTGATTGGCTTTTACTGGTAATGGGGACATACGTACATGCCAACAAAATAACTTTTTGGTCMGTGTGGTGTGTAACCTTTATTTAACTAGGCAAGTCAGTTAAGAACAGATTCTTATTTACAATGGCGGCCAAACCCGGACAACGCTGGGCCAATTGTGCGCCGCCCTATGGGACTCCCAATCATGGCCGGATGTGATACAGCCTGAAATATAACCAGGGACTGTAGTGACGGCTCTTKCACTGAGATGCAGTGCCTTAGACCGCTGCGTCCATGTRTGTGTTAACTATTTAACTGTACTASAATTCTTAAAGGGCAGCAAMAWWWWWTTATATTGTCTATTGGTATCGGCCAAAAATGTCATATCGGTGCATCACTACTCACAACAAAGACAAAAGATAATTTCTTCCTCTCTGACAACAAAAAGTTTAAACTCTCTATTTGCATTTGAGGTTTGGCCCCCAAAAAATAAATACAATTGTCATATCGACGCCCGAAATGCTTAGAGACATCATTTTACTGTAATAGACGAGAACTTAACCATAATAACGATACCCTTTCTATATCTCAACTCCCAAAATGTAGAACAGACCCTATTAAAACGAGAKTATCAATTAACATGTTGTGGAAAACTAAAGCTCAGCTTCTGTCACTAGCAGCATTTTAGCCACAGACAAGTCTGTTTTATAAATGTACAATGAGCATAAAAAAAAATGTATTTAAAGGAATTGGCAAGTCATTCTGAAAAAGAAGAAGTATCTTCTTATCCAAATAGGCCACTTGWTTTYAACATCTAAACAGTGAACAGGCTGTTGTTCAAACAGACAGAGACGGACAGGAAGGTCCATTCATAACAGTTCTACCTTGTTAGCAAGCAGGTTGKCTAGACTTGAAATAAAGATTAGCTAGCTACTCACTAGCACGTGGGCTTGTGCTTGAGAGATTGTTTATGAGAACTGTGTTCATTTTCTAGAACGCCTGCTACAAGAAGTTGGTCATTATTAGTGGATATACAATGTGCATGGTTTTGGTTAAATGTTTAACAAAAATAGCATTTTCATAGACAGACTTTAAAGCCAGATCAATGATTATTGCAAAAAAAAAGCTAATAAAAGCCTATTATATTATTAGTGGGTCTTATGGTTGTGGAAGGCTTCTATTTAGCCTACATATAATTTTACAAGCCCTGAATTCATGTGATTATTCTAAACTGTTTGAAATGCAGTGTATTTKACCTTTAATTGTGCAACAAAGCTTATTTAGAGAACTTTAAAATCTTCAACCACCCATACCTTTGAAAAAACMGCATTATCCTTATATAAAAGCAGCAAAGGACAGCAGCAATGATATTGCAACTGATCATATAATTGAACTACAATCCAATTATATCTCCTTTTGTTTATGTACAACATGATCAGTATTGCTGCCACCTTCTGGCACATAGGCTGCCTGCTCCTCAAATGACCGTGCGCAAAATTACAACTAAGCTCTTTCTCACTACAGAAGCACAACCCTGTCTATAGAATAGAGATCAAATGGTATTTAAAGCTTACATTAAAATATACAATATGTAGGCCTTACAGAGAGGGCATTGTACATAAAACTACAACACACTCATTCAGCCTGCAGAACAAACATCCATTTACATAGACTTCTAAAACGTACTGTCAACAGTAAAGAAATAACATCTGAAGGACTGCATACATTCACGTTTCATACTGGCATCTTAAACATGACAGAAAAACAGGAGACTCTCTATACCTCATTTGATAATACACAGATTATTTGAGGCCTGGAGTACGCCCAAGCAGAAACTAGTCTGTAGACTAACTGTAGTGCAGGGCCAACTGAAGAGAGTCATGCACCCATTTAGGCCACCGTTCTCACCTCAATGGCCTCTTTAACCCCCTAAAACAATATGTTCAGAGAAACTGAGCATTTCAGATCACAACTCGAAAACCAGAGGCTGTAGTAGCAGTACGCTACAATTACAATCCTTAGTCGAGACTTAAATTCTGTTTAAAAAAAAAAGAGGTTCCATTAACGGTTTGACGCATGCGTGCCTGTAATGTCAGATATGACCAACGGTCTTAAGTGGGATGAAATCATGAAGCGTCATAGCGCTCTGGTAATCCTCTCTGCTGTTAGCGCTCCATCAAGGGGTCAAATCAGGCTTGGCTTTCAGGTAGGACTACAGCGCTTACATTTTGCCATACTACTGAACGTTAATGTATTCAAAGGGTGCTTAGCCTAGCCTTAGTGGCCTACATACATACTGGAGCTTTTAGGAGTGCGCAGTCTGGTTTCTCGGGCCCCGAAGTCCAGACTTTCAACCCGCGGTCCCTTACGGAGTAAAAATAAAGTCGGTCTTAGATCAAGTTCTTAAGTCTGTAAAACAAAAACTCGGAGCTTCTAAAAAGCCCAGCTAGTAATAAGGCATCATGGAAAAGAGAGGATCCTAGTTGGCTGCACCCACCACACTACAGTACAGCTGCCATCTCTCCACCAGCCAGCCCTAAAAGAGAGGATCCTAGTTGGCTGCACCCACCACACTACAGTACAGCTGCCATCTTTCCACCAGCCAGCCCTAAAAGAGAGGGTGGTAGTTGGCTGCACCCACCACACTACAGTAACAGCTGCCATGCACTCGACCAGCCAGCCCTAAAGAGAGGGTGGTAGTTGGCTGCACCCCACAACTACAGTACAGCTGCATCTTTCCACCAGCCAGCCCTAAAAGAGAGGGTGGTAGTTGGCTGCACCACCACACTACAGTACAGCTGCCATCTCTCCACCAGCCAGGCCCTAAAAGGAGAGGGTGGTAGTTGGCTGCACCACCACACTACAGTACAGCTGCCATCTCTCCACTTCCAGCCAGCCCTAAAAGAGAGGGTGGTAGTTGGCTGCACCCACCACACTACAGTACAGCTGCCATCTCTCCACCAGCCAGCCCTAAAAGAGAGGATGCTAGTTGGCTGCACCCACCACACTACAGTACAGCTGCCATCTCTCCACCAGCCAGCCCTAAAAAATCTTACCGTTGTCATGGAAACCCCAGAAAATGTTCTCATTATGTAACCTAGCTAATTCACAGAGACCCAGCCAAGTTTTGAAATGTATTTAGACTGAAGAGAACAGCGAAGTTATGACAGCAACTTGGAGCCTCAGGTTTTTGGCATCCCAATAACTCCAAGTCATAATCTAAATTATGAACAACCTGTCGGGTTTCTCTATATTCTAAAAATAACTAAATGTTACGGATCATTTCTTTCTCTATCCCCAAGCCTTGAAGTCAACTTGTAGGAGAAACAAAATGTGGTTCATCTACAACAAAGTAGTTGTTGTAAAGGGCATACAGTGTTGAGCTCACTGTGATGAGTCTGTAGCCTCTCTGCTGCCAGCTCAGCCCAGAGTCAATGTTTGAGGCTGGGCAGCTGGGCTTACACACACACACAAACTGTAGCTGGCTAATACATAGATCACTGACACAGGCAAACTGCAGGTTCTGTGAGGCTGTGGCCTACATGCTTTCCCTTGTCTCAGTCCACAKGGTGCCTGCAAAGCCTAGCTAGGTGTCAAAGGCAACTCAACAGGCAAGCAGTGTTTTATCACATACTGACTCTGCTGTTCAACAATGAGTCATGTACAGTAACATTTTCCAGACAGCAGTGTATTGGCTGGCGGATATTAAATACACTGAAATGGATACTTAAAAGGCTGTGATATTATAAAGGATGGCACATCAGGGATTGGCTCAAAGATAGAGAAAAAGCCCTCAACCACATACCCCAGTTTGAATACATTTGCATCATGGGAAATCAGAAGGCATGTTGGCTGAACATGGCTMCCATGATGGTGACTACAGAGTCACTTATCACCTCGGCAGCATTAACATGTCTGTAGCCCCGGGGGAATGGCATCTTATCAGGGGGACAGCCTTTGGTGTACTGAGAAGGAACACACTAAGCAACAGATTGAACTTGAGTGCTTCTGTAGCCTGCTGCCCTTTTGTTTCCAGTCCCACACAAAACATTCCCCGAGCAGGACTGATAGAAGTTCAACCACTAAGAACAGGGTTTTCTCCTCCATTGCGCTAAGATTTTATTTTTCAATTTTAAAGCAAATTTCCTACAGTTCTATACATTTTGCCATGCAGCTGAGAGAAAACGTTGCAGTTTTAACGCTTATTTCCTGCAATTCAACATATTCTGCAATGGAACGGAGAGAATTTTGCTGTTTGAAAAGCTAGTTCCCTGTAATTCTATGCATTTTACCATGGATAATGTTGTGTTCTTTTGCTCAAACATGATAACAAAATGAATATTGATAAATTCATTGTTTTGGGAATTTTCAATTCTCCCTATCCAGTTTTTTTGGGTGATTGTTATCTCGGAGATTATATTATTTAAAAATAGGTCAATTATCTTTTCCACACACACATTTATAATTTCACACGCTCTATGTGGCCCATAGCAACAGGTTGAGCGCATAGGGCTCCGGAGTGGCGCAGCGGTCTAAGGCACTGCATCTCAGTGCAAGAGGCGTCACTACAGTCCCTGGTTTGAATCCATGCTGAATCACATTCRGCAGTGATTGGGAGTCCCGTAGGGCGGCTCACAATTGGCCCAGTGTCGTCCGGGTTTGGCAGGGGTAGGCAGTCATTGTAAATAAGAACTTGTTCTTAACCGACTTGCCTAGTTGAAAAAAGGTTAAATTAAAAATATATATATAATAAGACCTCAATGGAATGCACATGACCCTCCCTGCTGCTGCCATGCTGCCATCCAGCAGCCCTTCAACTAGACAAGGAGGGGGTGGAGGTGATTACAATGAGCTCCATTGTGACAGGAGCCCAGTGGAGGCCTGTAACAGACCTGAACTCACACAGCATGTGCAGAGCCTCTGAGCCAGGAGAGACAAAGCATGCCGCTGGCTGCTGTTAGTGTGTGCTGCTGTTGTCTGATAAGAACAGGATGAAATGGTAACAATCATTGGGCAATAAATGAGTGTAAGTAGTCCTTGACTATGTGTCAAAGGGCAGGCGGACAGATATTTGTGTGGACTTTCACAATACGTCTGAACATGCTGTAGTTGGGTTTAGGGTTGGGCAATGTCAGCCGCTGTCCTATCGTGATTATGTACCCCCAAAAAATTGATATGATGGTACATGAATGCTACAACAGGATGAATCATGATGAAAGATAATGTTGTTGAAAGCCTGGGCAGAGACGCTAAGTGCAGGCAAATCTTTTCTAATATTCCTTTCTGGTGGAACTTCATCATGGAAAAGGTTGTGTGTGGCGCGCACAATGGAGCATAGACAGTCTGATGAGGAACAGGATGTTTTACCTTAGTGAGTTTGCTTCCATCTATCCTGTGATGTATAACCTGTCTATAGTCTTCAGAATTGGCTAATGATTATTTTTATTTGCCTCATAAAATAGTAAATAAATATATTGGTTTGTTGGATCTCTCATAAAGAATAGTCTATGAGAATATGCTGTAGACTTTCATTCTTCTTCATTTTTACAGCAGCAACATTAGGACACCTTCTTAGGCTAGAATATTTGGGAAATAAGCTACTGTTCATAACTTTACCTTGTCTTAAAGCTTTTATGGTTAGGCCTAGTCGGAGGATAGGTTATTATTGGCCATTTGGTTTTCAACCTTGCATTTTCCTGCCGTATGGATCATTTTAAGCTTAAACTTAATTAAAAAGTTGGCATTAAAATGTTTCTATAGGCTATTGATATTGTTTGTCTTCTCTCATTATTAGTCCCATGGCTACCTTATGTTTTTACCTATATCATCACACTAACATATACTTAAGATCTTTGAGAACTAACAACCACCTAAATAAAAACTAGACATCCATTTTTTTTAATTTTTAATCCTCCCTGACTTTTGTTATTTTTGAGTCACTCAGATTGTGTATGCTGTGTTCTTATGCTATGGTAAAATTGGTAGAATTGCAGAAAACTATATTTAATCTCTAAAAGTCTGTTGGGGGAGGGTTCATTTAACTATTTGATTTAGAATTTTAGGACCCTTTAGGTATCAACAATTTTTTTWATGTATTTGATAAAATATTGAATTTGGCCTTTACTACTATAGCCTATATAAACACAATGAGTAACACATTCATAAATGTCAACAACAAAAAAGAAATCCTAAGGAATAGGGTTTTGAAGCGTCTGTCCTAAATCTAGGAGACATAAGAAAGCTCAGGAAATATGTTTTTTGGGCACTAAACTACCTCCGTACTTCACATTTGTTTGTATTGGTCACCTTCAGACGAGTGCCACTTGTGGGGGYCGTAGAGCAAAATGAGAACACCATTGTGTTCGTGAACGTCTCCCCACAAGTAGGGCAAACCGTTCGAACGCTACAGATGTTTGTGAGAAGACCGATTTTCTCTCATGGCCCTCCCCATGGAAAAATTTGTAGAATTGCAGGAAATTGCAGAAAGAGGGCCACAAAAATGTTGGGAATATAGCCATTTATTTTTTAAACAGCTAAGAATGTTAAGGAATGTCCCAGTGGTAATTTTGACAGATAGGCTTACCTTTTAGTCTTCGTCACATTTTAGTCAATTCCTTCAGTGTTAGTTTTAGTTATTATCAATTGATCAAAACGTGACAATTTTAGTCACAGCCATTTTAGTCACATAATAGTCAGTAAAAAAAATTATACTAAATAATCTATATTTATGCTACATCTAACTTCCGTCATGTGTAAATTCAGATGGCCTAGTTGGACATGGCCTACTTTCACCTTGTATAGCTTACTTAGTGTAACGGATGTGAAATGGCTAGCTAGTTAGCGGGTACGCGCTAGTAGCGTTTCAATCAGTTACGTCACTTGCTCTGAGACTTAAGTAGGGTTTCCCCTTGCTCTGCAAGGGCCGCGGCTTTTGTGGAGCGATGGGTAACGACGCTTCGTGGGCGACTGTTGTTGATGTGTGCAGAGGGTCCCTGGTTCGCGCCCGGGTCGGGGCGAGGGGACGTACTAAAGTTATACTGTTACATTAGCAACATAGATATTGTGGCAGATTGTAACCAATGCCAGCCATAATTAACCATATAGGCTATAAAGTCTTGGCTACAGGTTAAACAATTTACAGCACTGATTTTCTCCCCAACATAACTGTCAAGGGGGTAAATAATAGTGCTTTCCTTGAAAGAAAAAAAAGTATTACTGTATTCCTAATATTCAACAAATAACATTTGTTTTTCCTCATTGGAAAAAAGCAACCGCAACTCGCATTTGCAGACCGCGGCGCAAGAGCAGCAACACAGATGAATAAATTACAGCGCACATGGGAAAATGGAGCTTTGATTTAAGCAAAGCAAAAATAGGTAAACATTGTTTCTAGTTGAGGTTAGTTACAAGTCAAGTGTCCTGGCTTCGAATCAGTGACTGAAGTGACCGCCTGGAAGCTGTGTGGGAGAGCCGGGCAGATCAGATCAGACAGCGCAACTGAAAGATGTCAATTCTGCCAATGAGAGGATTGCATGAAATACTCTGCATTGAATGCGTAGGATTGGACAAAACGGATAAAAAGGAGCTTCATGTCAAATCAAAATGTCCATTAGTCTTAGTTGGAATTCTCGTCACATTTCTGCAGACTAAAATGAAAAGTAATTTGTAATAGTTATTGTTTTTTCCCCAATGGCATCTCGTCTCGTTATCGTCATAGTTTTARTCAGGAAAAATAGGTCGTTGACGAGTATTTTTCTTATTGTTGACAAATTAACACTGGAGTATCCGAGATATATTAAAAACAAATTATAGGATTAAGCTTAAGCCTATGCATCGACAGAGAGAAACAATATTTTCTAACTGGACATTTTGAGTTGCTATGTTGAAATTATCTGCTGTCTGGCCTACATCGAATCAAACTTTGTCACATGCGCCGAATACAACAAATGTAGACTTTACCGTGAAATGCTTACTTACAAGCCCTTAACCAACAGTGCAGTTCAAGAAGAAAACATTTACCATGTAGACTAAAATAAAAAGTAATAATAAAAAGTAACACAATAAGAATAACGAGGCAATATACAGGGGGTACGATGGCAGGAAGCTTGGTCCCACTGGGCCGTTTGCACTACAGAGGGTTTCTGCAGACGGCCCAGTAYATCACTGGGGCCAAGCTTCTCTAGCGTTCTGTATATAACATTCATTGAAATAGGCTATAGCAAATACGAATATTGAAATGACTGGGAATGTCACTTGTGTGCTGCCCTGCTGTGCGCTGCGAGACTCCATTCTTTACTTCACAGCAGCAGTCAAGTTCAAATAGTCATGTGACAGAATGGTTTAGCCTATGTCGTCACCATCGACGGTGTCTGTCAATCATCCCGATAGACGATGCTACGGTTATATCACCTAAACCTTGTAAAATTAGACTAGGTAAACTAGCAAAATCATTCCAGTTCACWTTAAACTTGACATTGCATTCAACTTGAGGCACACCTTAATAACATAAGCCAAAGATACATTGCCAACAACACACAATTAGAACAATTCTCTACAGGTCTCCTACATGTGTGGAACGTGTGCTGATGCCAGACAATCCATAGCTAAAATTGGATTCCCACACCTATAAAACGGCCAACCCCATTTAAACAAGTCATCCATTTAAGCGGCGGCCTCAAGCTGACAGGCATGGGGAGAGGAGGAGAGAGCCGGTCATTAAAAACAAATCTCCTACATGACTTCTCACCTCCTGACCCTCTTCCTAACCCCTCCACCTTGTTGCCCACTTGAGGCTCTACACTTAAAAATCACAATGAGTTTACAGCCTGAGGGGTGGGCACTTCAGGGAACCAGCTGAGATTCCTGGCATGCCGTAGGTGTGCATGCTGCATTCTTGTTGCCGGTGTCAGGGCTTCAAACAGTCAGTTCAGGTCCAGCTTCATTCTTTCATGTTAGTGCTCTGAGGAATCGCCAGTAATCCCAGCAGAGGCAATGTTTGGAATCTGGCACATTCTGTGGGCGTGTCAAGTTGTGAGGTCTTTTATCCGCGTGTTTTGAAGCAATGCCTCTAAAAAATATTTATCTGTGTTCTGCCGGTATTAGTGTCTGAAAATGGYCTTCAAGAGATGACAAAATAATGTGTGGGTGATGCCATAGCCTTGCAATTAAACACAGCTTCCACAGCAGTGTTTAGAGAGGACCAGACCAAAGTCAGGGAAAATGTGAGACTCACTGCAATAAGGTATTTTGTTGTACTGGGTGACTCCACTTTTCCATAGTACAATAAACAGGGGGGGGGCTCCACATTGACAAAATGGTACTGACCAATGACAGTATATGGAAATCTACCCTAAACATGTCACCTTAAACAAAGTGACAATATTTAATCTTAGGGAAAATAAAGGCCGCATGGCTCATCAGGTCAGGAAACGGCGATTGTTATGCCGAATTGCATGAGCAGTGTCCTACTCCAAATTGGCCAGATTATATTACGAGTTTATACTTTTTATTTTTATTTATTTTTGTACATACCTTCTTACCAGGGAACGCAATGCAAAAAAGAGAATGACCATAGTCCAATCTAGACTATTCTGTCCAAAGACACTCAAAGAAACAGCACATTTTCCTGGTCATTCTCTATTGTACCTTAGCAAGGCTGTTGAGTGGAATGTTATTGTGTTAAACTACATCTCAATGGCTTCTAAGCAGGATGGTTGTAACCTAGCTAGATATTTGAGCTGGCTTGAAAGAGTAGGAGGGGTTACAAGGCCTGCTTTTCGTTATATATACACACTGCTCAAAAAAATAAAGGGAACACTTAAACAACACAATGTAACTCCAAGTCAATCACACTTCTGTGAAATCAAACTGTCCACTTAGGAAGCAACACTGATTGTGCAAATGGAATAGACAACAGGTGGAAATTATAGGCAATTAGCAAGACACCCCCAATAAAGGAGTGGTTCTGCAGGTGGTGACCACAGACCACTTCTCAGTTCCTATGCTTCCTGGCTGATGTTTTGGTTTCACTTTTGAATGCTGGCGGTGCTTTCACCTAGTGGTAGCATGAGACGAAGTCTACAACCCACACAAGTGGCTCAGGTAGTGCAGTTCATCCAGGATGGCACATCAATGCGAGCTGTGGCAAGAAGGTTTGCTGTGTCTGTCAGCGTAGTGTCCAGAGCATGGAGGCGCTACCAGGAGACAGGCCAGTACATCAGGAGACGTGGAGGAGGCCGTAGGAGGGCAACAACCCAGCAGCAGGACCGCTACCTCCGCCTTTGTGCAAGGAGGTGCACTGCCAGAGCCCTGCAAATGACCTCCAGCAGGCCACAAATGTGCATGTGTCTGCTCAAACGGTCAGAAACAGACTCCATGAGGGTGGTATGAGGGCCCGCGTCCACAGGTGGGGGTTGTGCTTACAGCCAACACCGTGCAGGACTTTTGGCATTTGCCAGAGAACACCAAGATTGGCAAATTCGCCACTGGCGCCCTGTGCTCTTCACAGATGAAACAGGTTCACACTGAGCACATGTGACAGAGTCTGGAGACGCCGTGGAGAACATTCTGCTGCTGCAACATCCTCCAGCATGACCGGTTTGGCGGTGGGTCAGTCATGGTGTGGGGTGGCATTTCTTTGGGGGCCGCACCGCCTCCATGTGCTCGCCAGAGGTAGCCTGACTGCCATTAGGTACCGAGATGAGATCCTCAGACCCCTTGTGAGACCATATGCTGGTGCGGTTGGCCCTGGGTTCCTCCTAATGCAAGACAATGCTAGACCTCATGTGGCTGGAGTGTGTCAGCAGTTCCTGCAAGAGGAAGGCATTGATGCTATGGACTGGCCCGCCCTTTCCCCAGAACTGAATCCAATTGAGCACATCTGGGACATCATGTCTCGCTCCATCCACCAACGCCACGTTGCACCACAGACTGTCCAGGAGTTGGCGGATGCTTTAGTCCAGGTCTGGAGGAGATCCCTCAGGAGACCATCCGCCACCTCATCAGGAGCATGCCCAGGCATTGTAGGGAGGTCATACAGGCACGTGGAGGCCAACACACTACTGAGCCTCATTTTGACTTGTTTTAAGGACATTACATCAAAGTTGGATCAGCCTGTAGTGTGGTTTTCCACTTTAATTTTGAGTGTGATCCAAATCCAGACCTCCATGGGTTGATAAATTTATTTCCATTGAATATTTGTGTGTGATTTTGTTGCAGCACATTCAACTATGTAAAGAAAAAAGTATTTAATAAGAATATTTCATTCATTCAGATCTAGGATGTGTTATTTTAGTGTTCCCTTTATTTTTTTGAGCAGTGTATAAATAAATAAATCTCACCCAGAGGAGAGTTAAAACTGATGCAGACAGGGATTCCAGACCAGTTTAGCAAGATAATAAATACACTTTCATAAGGACTACCATGGCGACAGTTTTAACCCAAGAGTTTGTAGTCTACTTCCGGTAGTCCCTATAGAGAGATAAGAGCAATAAGAGGCAAACATTAAAAAACAATGTCACTCTTTAACCAGTTAAATGCAATCTACATCATCCTCAAAAGTAATTATCATGAAAAAGGGCCATAAACAATAACTAGTAATGCTGTGTACTCAAAGAAAGGTTTAAAATCTCACCTTTCTGCTAAAAATTGTTATTGAAGACAAGCTCAAATACATAGTACAAATATRATAAAAATGAGTTTATTCAACAAAACTGTATGGATAAGGCTTGAAATKACTTATGCTTTCTAAATATAGTATAATCAAATCATAAAAACGACTAGCTAAGATTTCACCTTCCTTAGAACTGTAAAATACATRTTTGTATGCTTAGTGGTAGAGAAAATGTGCATATTTTCAAAAGGTCTCTCTTGATCAAAAGGTCTGTCCCCACCGCTGTGAGGGTCACACCGAGCTCTGGCTTGGCTTCCTGAACTCGTTAGGAACTCACCKTTCATCTCRTATTAATMTTGTACGTCTATGACAAACATGTTTTTTTTTTAAATATTCGAATTATTTTAGATTACTTCCCTATAAATCAATTGCAGTGGGCCAGAGTGACGAAACCACTCTCTCCTGCTGCGCCAGGATGTAGGAATTGCAGGCATGTGCTTTGTCAGTGTCTGTGACATAGGGTTCAGCCAGGAGTTGGACAGTCAGAGGAGCGAATTTCCCAGCTTCAAGTGGTGTCCRATTTCACATCCTACATCACACAGGTGGAGAAAATGAAAGGGGATACCTGTACTCCGATGTCCTTGAGAACCTTGGCTACCACTCAATGCAAGCCATTTCGATAAACGGTGTCCACGTTTTTTTAAATTTATAAGCTAAAATTTCAGTTGGAACCGGTACCAGAACCACACAGGGGCCTCTACATCTAAGGGATTTTAAAGAAAGGGAATCCAGATTTTTTTTTTTGGGGGGGGGGGGGGGGGGGGTTGGACACATGCCCTTCTTAAAATAACATTTATTTTCAGGACGTGTTCTTTTCAGGAATTCTACAAAAATTCCCATTGCTCTACCACAGTGAAACGTTGACCTTTGTGACTAGTGTAGCCTTCCTACTTCAGAGTGGCCTGCAGCGTCTGCTTTCACTATCAGTAAAGTGGCTCTGAGAGAATATGCCTCTTCATGCCCAGAGTCCTGCATGGAATGCTGCTTTACACTCAGGCCAGGCAGCCTTCACACTAGAAGTCTGCTTGGGAATGATTCATTCATCCCGCTCCTGCCTAAAGCTTTTCATACTGCAYCCGCCCACACCCGCTGGCTTTCYSTCCGACTCACACCCACTACCACAAGAACTGGTCCTGAACCCAACCGCAGTCCCACAATGTTATTTTAGACATATGTGACGACGCAGCTCTCAGTAATTTTGCACCCTATAGGCAATATCAAAATGCTCTAAAATAACCTAAGAAATAGGTTAAATTACCAGAGATTCTCACGTGGACCATTATATTAAGCTTTCAGTATTACTGGGCTATATCAGCCAATAGGATAGACATAGGTTGAAGAGATTTGGAGACTTGCACTTTCTCTTGAGCTACRTTTTACAGCCTACCTTTTAAGATTGGGACGATTTTYAGACAAATATGGGTGATCAATATTTATTTCTCTGCAATGTTCTAAACCATAGCCTAATCAAATTAAGGAAGTATATTTATTTAAAAAAATAACTGCCTACTCTATTCAATTGAGATACATAGAGTACCAGTCAAAAGTTGACACACCTACTCATTCAATGATTTCTCTTTTTTTTTTTTACTATTCTACAAATGTAGAAAATAGTGAAGACATACAACTATGAAATAACACCTATAGCATCATGTAGTAAATAAAAAGTGTTAAAGATTCTTCAAAGTAGCCACCCTTTGCCTTGATGACATCTTTGCACACTCTGGCAGTCTCTCAGCTTAGAATTCATTTCCAACAGTCTTGAAGGAGTTCCCACATATGCTGAGCACTTGTTGGCAGCTTTTCCTTCACTCTGCGGTCCAACTCATCCCATACGATCTCAATTGAGTTGAGGTGGGGTGATTGTGGAGGCCAGGTCATCTGATGCAGCACTCCATCACTCTCCTTCTKGGTCAAACAGCCCTTACATAGCCTGGAGGTGTGTTGGGTCATTGTCCTGTTGAAAAACAAATGATAGTCCCACTAAGTGCAAACCAGATGGGACGGCGTATCGCTGCAGAATGCTGTGGTAGCCATGCTGGTTAAGTGTGCCTTGAATTCTAAATAAATCACAGACAGTGTCACCAGCAAAGCACCCCCAGACCATCACACCTCCTCCTCCATGCTTCACYGTGGGAACAACATGTGGAGATCATCCGTTCACCTACTCCGCGTCTCACAAAGACACGGTGGTTGGAACCAAAAATCACATTTGGAATCAACAAACCAAAAGACAGATTTCCACCAGTCTAAAGTCCATTGCTCGTGTTTCTTGGCCCAAGCAAGTCTCTTMTTATTGGTGTCCTTTAGTAGTGGTTTCTTTGCAGCAATTCAACCACAAAGGCCTGATTCACACAGTCTCCTCTAAACAGTTGATGTGTCTGTTACTTGAACTATGTGAAGCATTTATTTGTGAGKCTGGAAAACTCTAAWGAACTTATCCTCTGCAGCAGAGGTAACTCTGGGTCTTCCTTTCCTGTGGTGGTCCTCAAGAGAGCCAGTTCCATCATAGCGCTTGATGGTTTTTGCGACTGTACTTGAAGAAACTTTCCTAGTTCTTGAAATGTTCTGTATTGACTGACCTTCATTCCTTAAAGTAATGATGGTCTGTCGTTTCTATTTGAGCGGTTCTTGCCATAATATGGACTTGGTCTTTTACCAAATAGGACTATATTCTGTATACCACGCCTACCTTGTCACAACGCAACTGATTGGCTCAAATGCATTAAGTAGGAAATAAATTCCACAAATGAACTTAAGGCACACCTGTTAATTGAAATGCATTCCAGGTGACTACCTAATGAAGCTGGTTGAGAGAATGCCAAGAGTGTGCAAAACTGTCATCAAGGCAAAGGGTGGCTATGAAATATATTTWGGATTTGTTTAACACTTTTTTGGTTACTACGTGATTCCATGTGTTATTTCATAGTTGTGATGTCTTCGGCGCACTTTATCTTGCACGCCCAACTAGGAGAGGAGAGGTAGGCTACTGAAGATGAAGCAGCGAATTCAGTGTGAATAATGCGACAATGAAGTGCTTCTAATACAACAGGTAGGCTAACGCATAACAAAGCAGAAAGATGACCATTTCCAAATAACCTACGTGAAAACAAAAATATTTTAATCCCAAAGTTGTCTGATCTGACCACCCGCAGCATGAAAAATGCTGACTTGCGCTGCAATGATCTCTGTCGGGACCCGCAGGTGAATGCAGCCCTCTACTTCACACCAAACAGCCAGTACAGGCTTGAAATATTAGCTTGTCTTGTACCAATACAAATAAGCTTTAGAAGCAGCAGCAGCTGATAAACCAGAGAGTTTGACGTCATTGAGATCCTGTGGATGAGACGTAGTGGTCTAGTTGGTGGTGTAAGTTTATTTGGAACCTATAGGCTATAACGTTTGAACCTGCAGCCAGCTGCATAGGTCTGCCACTGCACAATCAGTGACTTGACTCACTGGCTTCAATTTCAAGCCTTCTAAACTGACCCTCTAATTAGTTTGCTTGATCTGAACCATGGGGATTTTATTAGCCTACAAGGWGTGCTTTCAGGATCCCAGGTCACAAGCAGGCCGTGTTTACTCACAGAGTCCCTCCAGAGACCGTACAAGAACATATACAGGCCTCGACATTGWYTYWYKTSCSCTKRSYMAGSGSAMRWRARWCAAACTGTTTGAGCAAAGTGTCTTCCAGATGCGAYGTTTTGCTCACTGTCCCTCCCAATCTCTGCACAGCGCATCGGGTTATAACTATTGTAGGCCTGCATTGACAGGCACGAGCAGTCTTTCAAATCATGCAGTCAGTCACAAGATGCATTTTTGAGATCAAAGCGAGCAGCATTTGCACATTTGTTGATAATAATTGCTAGCGAGATATTTGCCCAGTTACAGCTCATTTTTGGATAGCAATGAAAATCATATAAAATTCATGGTGTGTGCATCACCTGAGTGTGCCAGTGGTCTGTTGCCAGAGGCGAGCGAGCGAACGATTAGCACAGTAGGGAAAATAATGATAGTCTGTTGTATAACTAGATAACCAGCCAAACTACACTGTTTTGAATTGGCTAACTATTAGCATGCATTAATGTCATGTCCTAAAAAAAACATCCACCGGCTCTCGTATATAACCGAAAATGGCCAACACAGTTGATACGGGTGCACAGTTGAAGAAACCAATGCTGCATACTGTTGTAAAACTCTCTATCAAGCTCTCAAAATTGGCTAGTATYCTCCTATATTCAATACTGGCCATGTAATTCTGACAAAGTTACAAAATATTATTTGAATAGCCTTATTGACAAGTAACTCTGATGCTGTCAAGATCTCCCCTGAACACTGAAGATTCTAACCTGACAAATACAGTGCATTAGGAAAGTATTCAGACCCCTTGACTTTTTCCACATATAAATATTTTTTGTTCCCCTCCATCTACACACAATGCCCCATAATGACAAAACAAAAACAGGTTTTTAGAAAATGTTGCTAATTTATTAAATTAATTAATTAATTAAATATAACATTTACATAAGTAAATTCAGATTCTTTACTCGGTACTTTGTTGAAGCACCTTTGGCAGCGATTACAGCCTCAAGTCTCAGGTATGGCACACCTGTATACAAGCTTGGCACACCTGTATTTGGGGAGTTTCTCCCATTCTTCTCTGCAGATTCTCTCAAGTTCTGACAGGTTGGATGGGGAGCGTCGCTGCACAGCTATTTTCAGATCTCTCCAAAGTAGAGGTCGACCGACTGACTTTTCAACGCTGACCAAAAAAAGCCGATACCGAGATTTTTATATATGTAATAATGACAAATACAAAAATACTGAATTAACAATGAACACTTTTATTTTAACTTAATATAATACATAAAATAAATTTWAAAAAATCTCAAATAAAGAATGAAACATGTTCAATTTGGTTTAAATAATGCAAAAACACAGTGATGAAGAGAAAAGTAAAAGTGCAATATGTGCCATRTAAAAAAGCTAACGTTTAAGTTCCTTGCTCAAAACATGAGAACATATGAAAGCTGGTGGTTCCTTTTAACATGGGTCTTCAATATTCCCAGTTAAGAAGTTTTAGGTTGTAGTTATTATAGGAAATATGACGCATCAACTATTTCCCTCTATACCATTTGTATTTCATATACCTTTGACTATTGGATGTTCTAATAGGCACTTCAGTATTGCCAGCCTAATCTCAGGAGTTGATAGGCTAGAAGTCATAAACAGAGCTATGAATCAAGCATTGCTAAGAGCTGCTGGCAAACRCAGTAAAGTGCTGTWKGAATGAATGCTTACGAGCCTGCTGCTGCCTACCACCGCTCAGTCAGCCTGCTCTATCAAATATCAAGTCATAGACTTAATTATAACATAATAAACACAGAAATATGAGCCTATGGAACCTTTCCGTATTTTAACTAACGGGTGGCAACCCTAAGTCTAAATATTGCTGTTACATTGCACAACCTTCAATGTTATGTCATAATTATGTAACATTCTGGCAAATTAATTACGGTCTTTGTTAGGAAGAAATGGTCTTCACACAGTTCGCAACGAGCCAGGTGGCCCAAACTGCTGCATTTACCCTGACTCTGCTTGCACTGAACGCAAGAGAAGTGACACAATTTCCCTATTTAATATTGCCTGCTAACATGCATTTCTTTTAACTAAATATGCAGGTTTAAAATTATATATACTTCTGTGTATTGATTTTAATGAAGGCATTGATGTTTATGGTTAGGCACATTWGTGCRACGATTGTGCTTTTTTCACGAATGTTCTTTTGTTAAATCATCACCCGTTTGGCGAAGTTGAAGTAGGCTGTGATTCGATGATAAATTAACAGGCACCGCTTGGATTATATGCAACGCAGGACAAGCTAGTTAACCTAGTAATATCATCAACCATATGTAGATAACTAGTGATTGTGAAGATTGATTGATTGTTTTTCTTAAGATAAGGTTAATGCTAGCTAGCAACTTACCTTGGCTCCTTTTGACGCTGCACTCGCGTAACAGGTGGTCAGCCTGCTATGCAGTCTCCTCGTGGATTGCAATGTAATCGGCCATAATCGGTGTCCAAAAAGGCAGATTACCGATTGTTATAAAAACTTAAATCGGCCTGGCCGATTTCAATCGGTCGACCTCTACTCCAGAGATGTTCGGTCTGGTTCAAATCTGGGCTCTGGCTGGGCCACTCGAGGACATTCAGAGACTTGTCTCGAAGCCACTCCTGCGTTGTCTTGGCTGTGTGCTTAGGGTTGTTGTCCTGTTGGAAGCTGAACCTTTAATAAATCCAACGTATGCACCACACAGAACGCACTGCAACAGACTCTTCAACGCAAACGCATCGTTCCATTGGAAATTAATGTACTTCTGGTGTCCCAAAATGCAATTACACTGTCAGTATGATCGAGGTGTATGAGTATTTGTTGACAAGATGAGTGGCATTTGCAAATCAATGACATCAGAGATAACGTATAAGACTATCATTAGGCTACTCTTGTCATTCAGTTGGTTAAGTCCAAGTACTGGATATGAGCCTAGTTTTATGAAGTAGGTGTATGTTCCAAACTCACACCTTCTGCGCTCTCATTCTCACAGGCAGCTGTGACCTATATGTTCCACCTCAACTAGTCAATGGATGAGTGAAATACGTCACACCAAAGGCATCAACTTCACATTGCGAAAGAGAGGCCTCTGTTTTATTGCTGAAAAATTATGGGTTAGTACTGTTGAATATGCAGTCCTGATTTTTTTTCTCCATATGAATTGTCACGGCAAGTTGTCTCAGATGTAAAAGCCTCATTCCTAAGCAGCTTTAGCAAGAACCATACAATGAGACACACCACTTAGCAATGCTGCTGACAACTTGCTGGGCCTATTATGGTGAAGGAAAAATTGTTATCCTAAAATGAACAAATAACTAATTAAATTGGTGCACAGACATGATAAACCAGGTGATAAGTCTCTTTTTTTTTCTACAACAGAATCACATCAGTGCTTTTCTGTGTGGTAGAATCCAGAGACCTTACCATTTAAGAAAGGTTTAGCCTCTCATGGGGGCATTAAAAAAGGATGTGCCCAATAGGACTCCCTACCCTTAGGCATGGATGGACCACACAATCTCCTGAACAACAACACATGGTTATTAAACTAAAAGGCAACCAGAAGGAAAAACCTTTTTTTTTATCTGTATTTGGGGAACCCAGGGAGATCCAGCTCAAACRGAGACACTTCCAATTCCCAGAGTAAAACGTCCACCACACTCATGTCTATAAAATAAACCAGTGTGATGAGCTCCATCATCCAGTGCCTGTTGCTAGGAGAACTTTGAAAAGTTGGTGTGGACTGCTATAAAAATGTCTGATATCCATGCTATACTCAATAGCAGCATAGTAAATCATGCATTTCTACTGGCACAGCGGATAGAGGGGGATGATTAACTGGAAAGTCAGGACATCATGTGGGCCCCCAAATGGCACCCTATTTCCTACATAGTGCACTACTTTTGACCAGGGGCCATAGAGCATTATGTATGGGAAAGGGCACCATTTGGGACACCGCCCATWCCTGCAGCATAAATATCACACACAAAGCCCAACATCTGACAACAAAGCATGCAATGCCTCTCTCGGCCTACAAGGTAACCAGTACTAAAAAGCAACACATTTCCATTCATATCACTAACAGGACATCGAACTTACCCTCCTCAATAGTACTTTTTAAACCACTGTTTGTTTATGTTTGAGGACCAAAACATGATTGTTAGAGTTTGTTGTCACTTTGTATTATGTACTCACTTTCTGAAAAAGTTCAAAGAGTACKTGGGGCTCCTGAGTGGTGCAGTGGTCTAAGCCACTGCATCTCAGCGCTAGAGAAGTCACTACAGACACCCTGGTGAGATTCCAGGCTGTATCACAACCTGCCGTGATTGGGAGTCCCATAGGGCGGCCCACAATTGGCCCAACGTCGTGTGGGTTTAGCCGGTGTAAGCCGTCATTGTAAATAAGAATTTGTTAACGGACTTGCCTAGTTAAATACTTTCTAGTCATTGATAGATCAGTGAAAATAAAATRGAGTTTTGAGCTGGGCTGTGGGTGSTATTTAACCGATTGTACTTTGAAAAATGCTTRCAATTCAAAATGTTCTGCAACTAAACACAGTAGACTCCTTAKGGAGATAGTATAAGAAACGTAGTGTAAACACAGCTGGGACGCCAGTTTTAATGGGCTGAGATTTGGATTCAAAGAACAGTGACTAAAACTGCATTCTCACAAAACTCCTAACAGTAATCAAACTGACAGTCACAGAGGGATTCTATTGAAAATAGTCGACCGGAGCCTGGCCCTATAATATAATAGGACAGCAATTGCATAATAAATATTTCAAGATGCAGCTTTTCAGAAAACTAAGGGTGACCATAACGTTAATGAACGATCTTCGTGACGTCACTTAAATATAATCGACAACTCACTCACGCAGTAACGTTAGTTATTAGCATGTTCGCTCTCATGTTTTGGATAGCCAACTAGCTTAGTAACTTCAGTACACACAAATAAAATAACAGCTCGATGGTTCATTCTTATTTTCCTGGTAACAAAACCAACTCAGTGACTGGCTGGATGAATGGTTAAAACACTGCTCCTCATCAACTCGTGCGTTAGCATGCTAGCAAAGCTAAATTACTCCAGCTAGCTAACCGCAGTAAGCTACTTTAGCTTTCTGACTTAAGAAATTCAAACCAAGAACACACAGCTTAGCTATCTTCAGCTTGCTTACCTCTGCTGTCCGTAGTGATGGAGGTTTCTTTAAAGCTTGTTTGAAAGAATTTTCCATTGATCCAGTCATTGTCATAACTTCACACCAGAATCAAATCCTCAAGAGATCCCAGTCTCACTTTTTAAGGCCGATACCGCTAAACTTCCATCCCGTCGCCCGAACATGGAGTGAAAATGCCTTGTAAAACTTAACACAAAACTAACCTCTAGAACGCAACTGGTGCGCATAAAATGTACCAAAAGTAAATAATACAAAAATGGATGTGAAAATCCTCGTGTAGAATTATATGCATCTGTAGCATCCAGTTGGAAAGTTGCCTCCTGATCATCAGTTCTTCATTTGGGACGAGTTGACTTGTCTCGACGCCGGAGTCGAATCTGTGACCCCTCTGTTCATTGACAGCTCAAGAACGCAGCCGCAGGAGGTGGCTATCGTTAAAAAAACAGTAATAACGTTTCATTATTCAACTAAACGTACTACAAAAGGAAGTGTGTTTCATTATTCAACTAAACGTACTACAAAAGGAAGTGTATATTATCAATGGTAAAACAGTAGATAATGCGCTCGCAAGCTCTTCACTCCTTCAGCTTAGTTTGAGAAACATAACGTTACTTGTCTATCTGTGGGATAGCTACTAACGTTTCCTCACGGTTCTCAAAAGCAAATCTCATCAGCTGATAAACCTTCGGCCTTTAAGTGTTTTTCAGAACCACCAATTCTCTATCCTTGTTGCAAAATCAAGCCAACTGTATGCTATACTGTAAGAAATTGCACTATACGTGTTAAGCTCCTGCATTAATAAAATATTAGTCTATCAGCTTTAGGTAGCTGGGTGTCAGTTTTTGTTATGCATAAAAAAAGTAAATTCTTGTTGCGCTCGGTCGTCACTAGTAACCACAGCCACAAAGTCAAACTATACAGTTTAGCTTCTTAAAATGTGATTTTAAACATGACCTTAACCACATTACTAACCTTATGCCTAACCTTGAATTAAGACCCAAAACCACATTTATGTTTTCATGGATTAATACCACAATGAATTTGACTTTGTGGCTGTGGTAACTAGTGGAAAACGTTCCGCTCCCTCCCTGGTTCATGTCCAGAATATCGCGAGAAAAACATATTACTTTCCATCGCAGCCGGCCGGGAGACCCATGGAGCTACCAATTGGAAACCRCRAAAAACGGGTAAAAGTAAATTAAATAAATTTAAACATATCAAAATATATTTCATATTTGAGATTCTTCAAAGTAACCACCCTTTGCTTTGATGACAGCTTTGCACACTTTTGGCATTCTCTCAACCAGCTTCATGAGGTAATCACCTGGAATGCATTTCAATTAACAGGTGTGCCTTGTTAAAAGTTAATTTGTGGAATTTCTTTCTTTCTTAATGAGTTTGAGCCAATCAGTTGTGTTGTGACAAGGTAGGGGTGGTATACAGAAGATAGCCCTATTTGGTAAAATACCAAGTCCATATATATATATATATATATAGCTCAAATAAGCAAAGAGAAAGGACAGTCCTTCAGACATGAAGGTCAGTCAATCCGGAAAGTTACAGTTACAAACACCATCAAGCGCTATGATGAAACTGGCTCTGTGGGGACCGCCACAGGAAAGGAAGACCCAGAGTTACTTCTGCTGCAGAGGATAAGTTATTTAGAGTTACCAGCCTCAGAAACTGCAGCCCAAATATATGCTTCACAGAGTTCAAGTAACAGACCAGTGGCAATTTTAGCATATAAATCTTGGTGGTGAAAATAAACAAAACAAGTTGTGCCGTGACCCGGATTACTGGTTGCTGCGGAAAAGGAGGTCAAAAGGGGGGTGAGTGTAACCGATGTGAAATGGCTAGCTAGTTAGTGGGGTGCGTAATAGYGTTTCAATCGGTGACGTCACTCGCTCTGAGACCTTGAGGTAGTTGTTCCCCTTGCTCTGCAAGGGCCGTGGCTTTTGTGGCGCGATGGGTAACGATGCTTCGAGGGTGGCTGTTGTCGATGTATGCAGATGGTCCCTGGTAGGGGTGAGGAGGTAGGGGTGAGGAAAGGGACGGAGCTGTTACACCGGCACGAGAGACAGTGAGTGAAAACGCTAACCTTTGTTGTTTAGCGTTTTTTTGAGCATGTTGAAAACCACTCAATATAACTAAAATTTAAGTTAACCCATGATATTAAAGGCTCTTTATAGACAAGGCTATTAAAAAGAACACCCAAGGCACTTCCCTATGTGAAAAGGTAATGCAGTAACTTACTGTACATTTCCATTATAATTGGCATCATTCTTACTAAAATTAAACATGAATTTGGACTGAAACATTAATACTGAATGTATGTACTGAGACACTTGCATCTACAACATTGGCATCTTTATTGCACAACATTCCCTTAAAATTGGGAAAGGATMATTTTAGAAACAATTCATATTCAAAGACAAATAAATGGAAATAAACTGAATATGTACAATTTACATTAACTGTTACACACCATACTAAATCATTTATTCATATATGAAGAGAAAAGTAAACATACCTCATAGAAATAATCAGGAGCTTTACAAAATGCAATAAGAACATATCCTGAAGAACCTAGCATCTTACATAAGCATGTAAAAATAATTTCAACCAGCAAAATAAATTCTTCAGAAGCCCCTGATCCATTCATGCCACATGTCCATTAAGACTCCATAGCATGGCACACTCTCCAGACAAAGTACTTCCAAATGAAATGCAACATGAATTTCATGGTTGGTAAAAATATTTATACAAAAAATTMAAACAAATCTGTGGTTTAGATTTGTGGTTTTGCGTCTTGCTTTTGTAAAATCAATGCAGCAATTTTTTATTTATTATTGGTTTTGCCATAAACATTGAGAATAGTTTAAGGAACTGATACACGTATTGCTAACAGATATTCCACAAACTCTCCCTTCGTAGCATGCAATACAGCCGTAAACATGGTATGATGGTGTCAAAGCGATGAAAATGTTTTAAACTTGTGAAAATATTTCAGTTTGAAAATATATGTAGATCGTTTGTTTATTTTTCCCCACATACCRCAGTGGAAATGAGCTCGTTGTATTCCAAAAATAATTACAAAGGTTTTCCCCATTTTCAAATATGTAATTATTAACATCCCTTTTTCAAGAGTTCAGCATTGGGTTGGCAGTTTTATTTGAACATTACACTGATTTAAAAATACAAATAATTCTCAGGCTTATCTAGTCGGCAACTATAAAAAGCGTGTAGCGTCGATCGCCCACAAAATATCTGAGGTAGTGCTGTACCTGTGATCAAGAATGTTAAAGCTACACTGCAGTTAAGAATTACAATGAATGTGTATAAATTACCCAGATACGACTTCCAGGCCTATGTTTATATAATTAGTGTAGTTCATTTTCAAATGAAATCCAATGAATTATGGACCATTGAGGGAGACATTTCAGGTMAAGTACACTTGTAAACAAATACATGAAGAACACAGAAACATAATTGAAATAAAGTGAATTTGATCATATTCACTACAAGTAACAAAAAAACTCATCCTATCTATCACCTGTGCTTCCTGGTTAAACGGGTAAAAGATTGTACAGGAAAGTAGTAGATATAAAAAGTATATATTTTATAATTGATGTCTTGATTATTATTTATACTCAACAGGAAAATGATTTGGCTTTCTTGTCCTTTAACCAGGTTAAAATAATGTTGATGCAGAGGAGGGGGGAAAACATTGAAAAATAAGAGAACTGGCCACAGCAGCAGCATGCCTCTCTGGCCTGGAGTGGGCCAACAGAGCTTCATCTCTTACTATCAGAGGAGACCATGGACTCGGCTGTCCCCTTGTGGCAGTATGTCTGTATGCCCAGTGGCAGCAGCAGTAGCTGAGGYCTCGGATCCATCCAAGAGGCCCTTCTGCATCTCAAATGATACCCTATTCCCTACATAGTGTACARCTTTTGAATAGTATGCAATTTGGTATGCCCACCTTGTCCAGGAGACTGCACTGCACCGGCCCTCTCAGAGCATCAGCAGGGCGTCAGTGAACAGGGTCAAGCCGACGTGTTGGGCCAGGGTGAAGCACAGTATCCGGCTGCTCCAGTCCACAGTCACCCGCCACCTCTGGCTTTGGTTCCATCTATTATAGCAGTATTTGGGCCACGTAGGGAGAGTGAGTGCTTGCCACCGCTGCCAGCAGGGGGAGGTCACTGGACTCAATACTGAATGATAAAAGCCATGCTTAGAATATTGTACATAGGTGAAGAACAGAACAACAAGCCAAGGGTTTATTCTCCTAATTCAGTTACTGTGATTGTTAATGAGATGTAAATAACACAGTGCAGTATTTTAAAGGCCCAGTGCAGTCAAAAACTTGATTTCCCTGTGTTTTGTATGTACACTGAGTGTACAAAACATTAARGACACCTTCCTAATATTGAGTTACGCTTGAGGTTGTAGTAATACTGTCAAATTGTGAAAATGATGATAATGTYCTTTTAGTGTAAGAGCTGTTTGAAAAAAAGAGCCTGAAATTTCAGCATRTTTTGGTTGTATGTAGTTTTAGCCTGCCTGGTGACATCACCAGGTGGTAAATAAGTTAATAGACCAATAAGAAAGAGAGTTCCAAACCTCTCTGTAATAACAACTACGCCCTGGCAGTCCTCGCAAAATTCTTGAGAAATTGGCTACAACTTTCAGCAGCTAAGAAGCTATTTTTTACCATTTTAATTGAAAACAATCACAGTAAGGYACTTAATTGTTACCCAGAAATGATTTGATATTGAGATAAAAACAGCTGCATTGGGCCTTTAAGAACAGAAAGACAACATGGATCACAATACTGATATCTGACAAAACGGGACCCTATTCCCATAGGGTTCTGGTCAAAAGTAGTGCACTATATAGGGAATAGGTGTCTTTTTGGACGCAACGCCAATGTATAAAAACGGTTTAGGTGCTCACCCCAGGACCATCCCCAGCTCCTTGACGTGCACCCTAGTCTGTCCCTTCAGGTACTCTGCCAGCATTTTACTCTTGAAGTAGACCTCCTGGAGTCTGTCCTCAAGGTGCATTATGCACTGAGGAAAGGGATGTCAAACTGAATTACAACTTTATTACTGATTAGCCTTGTGTTAACGTGTACGTGTTACTGATTAGCCTTGTATTACTGATTAGCCTTGTGTTAACGTGTACGTGTTACTGATTAGCCTTGTGTTACTGATTAGCCTTGTGTTAACGTGTACGTGTTACTGATTAGCCTCGTGTTAACGTGTTACTGATTGGCCTCGTGTTAGTGATTAGCCTCGTGTTAGTGATTAGCCTCGTGTTAGTGATTAGCCTCGTGTTACTGATTAGCCTCGTGTTACTGATTAGCCTCGTGTTACTGATTAGCCTCGTGTTACTGATTAGCCTCGTGTAACTGATTAGCCTCGTGTTACTGATTAGCCTCGTGTTACTGATTAGCCTCGTGTTACTGATTAGCCTTGCGTTAATGTGTTACTGAGTAGGGATTTTTTTACAGTGCTAATAACTGCATAGTGATTTGGTATTTGTATGAACTTACAAAGTTGGGGGAGAGGTTCATCTTGTAAAGCAGGTGGGTGGACTGGAGCAGGCTGGACACGAGGCTGGACACCAGGACCTCCTTCCCCAGTTTGTTGTTGTCCGTGGCTCGTCTCTGGCTGCTGGCTACCTGCACCGTCCACTTATCAGTGTCTGCGATAATGCAGACCGCCTCTGCAATGGGCTCATCCAACACTGGATGCTGCGAAAAGAAGAGAAAACTTTGTGCTCTGACCGATGCAGACCAGATACAGCGGTGCACTCCCGTTGACGCCTTATGAGCCTCGAGCAAGCATAAAGACTCATAATCCAGTTTTAACACAAACTTCAATGCTTCAGGTATAAAGCAGTCTTACCTGTACAGCATGGGCTAATTCTGACATGAGGCCCTGCCTTAGTTTGTCATCGTTGGGCATCCCCTGCAGAACAAAGTCCGGCACATAGGTTGTGCAGTACCCTCCGAACAGTGACCTCCCAAAGTTGGCAATGCTCGGTTTGGAGAAATGCTCCACCAACTTTGACCTGTTGATTTAAAACATGGCATAGATGGACATCAGAACATATTGTAACCCAGAAATGCAACTCACATAGAAGTTGATWTGTGTCTTGAAAACCTAATATGAAGGCCAACACGTTTATAATGTTGACATCACTAGCAGTGTGTATCTCACCCAGGGAAGGGGACCTCCACCTCTTCCTGCCACTCATCTGGCTCCTGATCATCTCTGTAGTAGGTGTCGCTGTCACTCTGCCTGTGGATGTCCTGCCCTGCGTCTTCGCTCTCGCTGTCCCCAAGCGCACTGTCCGAACTCTCGTTCCGGGGGATCTCACAGTCATTAAGCGGGGCCCCCTTCTTTTGTTGGGCCATTTTGGGGACGGTTACTGAAATCAGGATGCACATGTTCTGCTCAGCAGAACAACTTCTACAGGAGCGTGCCTCCGATGTGTCTGTAGAGCCACACCTACACCTGGCCTGGACGTCAGCCTCCCCCCCACACCTGGCCTGACGTCAGCCTCCCCCCCACACCTGGCCTGGACGTCAGCCTCCCCCCCACACCTGGCCTGACGTCAGCCTCCCCCCACACAAACTGGCCTGGACGTCAGCCTCCCCCCCACACCTGGCTTTGGACGTCAGCCTCCCCCCCACACCTGGCCTGGACGTCAGCCTCCCCCCCACACCTGGCCTGGACGTCAGCCTCCCGCCCCACACCTGGTCTGGACGTCAGCCTCCCCCCCAACACCTGGTTTGGACGTCAGCCTCCCCCCACACCTGGCCTGGACGTCAGCCTCCCCCCACACCTGGTTTGGACGTCAGCCTCCCCCCCACACCTGGCCTGGACGTCAGCCTCCCCCCACACCTGGTCTGGACGTCAGCCTCCCCCCCACACCTGGTTTGGACGTCATCAGCCTCCCCCCCACACCTGGTCTGGACGTCAGCCTCCCCCCCACACCGGGTCTGGACTGTTAGTCTCCCCCCAACACCTGGCTTAACGTCAGCCTCCCCCGAACCTGGTCTGGACGTCAGCCCCCCCCCCACACCTGCTTTGGACGTCAGCCTCCCCCCCACACCTGGCCTGGACTCAGCTCCCCCCCACACCTGGTTTGGACGTCAGCCGTCCCCCCACACCTGGTCTGGACGTCAGCCTCCCCCCACACCTGGTTTGGACGTCAGCCTCCCCCCACACCTGGCCTGGACGTCAGCCTCCCCCCCACACCTGGTTTGGACGTCAGCCTCCCCCCCACACCTGGCCTGGACGTCAGCCTCCCCCCCACACCTGGTCGGACGTCAGCCTCCCCCCCACACCTGGTTTGGACGTCAGCTCCCCCCCACACCTGGTCTGGACGTCAGCCTCCCCCACACCGGGTCTGGATGTTAGTCTCCCCCCAACACCTGGTCTTAACGTCAGCCTCCCCGTACACCGGGTCTGGACGTCAGCCTCATCCCACCAAACACCCCCCGTCCCACACCCAACTGCCCTGTTCCCTTCTGTCCCTGATCCCCCTGTCCCTTACAGCAACTGCTATTCTCGACTCCCGAAGGGTCCAGAAGCTCTTTCTGGGTTTTGTCCGTGCCGTTTGACAAGTCCAGGCATTTCGCCACATCGTCTATAGTCCTGGTCTCTACAGGGTTGTCATCACTGAAGTACTCGTCGAACAGCTCCGAGCACTCCTCCTCGCTGACAGGGTTCCACTGGGGCATCTTGCTGAAGACACGCATCAGAGTCTTCTTTCCGCCAGCGTTGGTCTTGGTTTGGTCGGGTGATGTGCTGGTAGTAGACTTCACCCTCTGATCGCCGCCGTCACCGCACCCACTCTGCTGCTGTTGTTGTAGGGGTTTCTGTTGTAGTTGCGGTTGCTGTAGTTGCTGTTGCTGTAGTTGCGGTTGCGGCAGTTGCGGTTGCGGCGGTTGCGGTTGCTGCGGTTGCGGTTGCTGCGGTTGCTGCGGTTGCTGCGGTTGCGGTGGCTGCGGTTGCGGTTGCTGCGGTTGCGGTTGCTGTTGCTGTTGCTGTTGTTTTTGTAGTAGCGGTTGCTGCTGTCGTAGTTGTTGTTGCGGTTGCTGTTGCGGTTGTTGTGGTTGTTGTTGCGGTTGCTGTTGTTGTAGTTGCGGATGCGGCCTCTGTTTCTCTTTGATGCATTTCTTGTGCTTCTTAATGTCCTCAAGCTTCCTCCTCCTGCTCTCTGTGTCTGATCCCGGAGACTGGGGGTCGCCGATGAGAAACAGCACTTTAGTGGCAGGCTCCTCCTGGTGTTTTGACAGAAAGGGGCCGGGTACAGGTACAGGTACGGTCTTGTCAGGGGGCTTCTTCTCCAGTGGTATCCCAGAAGAGCGGAACACCTTGATGGGCAGACTCCCCATCCCCTCCTTCTCGCTGGCCTTGACCTCTAACTCGGTCTCAGGCTTCGTCTCCAGCAGCACACAGACCTGCTCCCTGGGGGAGGCGGAGCCCACACGCACCACTGTCTCCCTGGGGGAGGCGGAGCCCACACGCACCACTGTCTCCCTGGGGGAGGCGGAGCCCACACGCACCACTGTTTCCAGCTTGGCCTCCAGACAGGCGGTTGGTGACTCCTTGAGTGACTCCTTGAGCGGCTCACTAACATCCTCCATGTGGATGATGGGCACAGCGTTAGTGTTGTGGCTGGAGTGGGCCTGGGCCTGCAGGACACTGCTCTTGGAACCCTGACTGTTGTTACTACTGTCCCCCTCCTTAGGGCCAGCCTCAGTGTAGGTGCTGCACTGCAAGCTGTTGTTGCTGTGTGAGGGGTAGCTGCTGTCCTCTTGGGGCTCGGAACCCTGGCTGAGGTAGTCTCCGCTGGGCTTGTGCACGGTGACCAGCACATAATCTGACTCCTCCACCTCCCCACGCTGCAGCGAGGTGGTGATGAGAGAGCCTGGGATGACGATGGCCTCGTCCTCAGTGCTGTCCAGCATGTGGGTCTCCAGCAACTCAGAGCAGCGGATGAAGTAGGTGAGCACATAGAGGAGTCGCTGGACTAGCTCCCGTCTCCGCCCCACCACTACCGTCCTGGACAGACGCACCGGGGAGCCGATGGCCCCGTACAAGTCACCTAGTCACAAAACACACACATTTCTTATTTTCACTTTGTTGCATAAGTAAAGCCACATTTAGAATATGAAAATGTGGTCAAATGTGTAGAACTTATTTTTTCCCTTTAACATTTGGGAGAGTGAAGGAAATCTCCATYAGCATCACTGCTCAGTGCTGCATTTCTCCTGTTCAGCCACTATGTGGAGTAGTACACCAAAGTTCCAAACTGTGCCTGTACTAAAATGAAGCCCACTATCTATTATTTTTTTAAATATATRTATTTTTACTTTTATTTAACTAGGCAAGTCAGTTAAGAACAAATTCTTATTTACAATGACGGCCTACCAGGGAACAGTGGGTTAACTGCCTTGTTCAGGGAAAGAATGACAGATTTTTACCATGTCAGCTCGGGGACTCGATCCAGCAACCTTCTCGGTTACTGGCCCAACGCTCTAACCACTAGGCTACCTGCCGCCCCATTTACAGCTAGTTATTGCTAAGTATAGGAGCATCTTTTAATAGTCAATGATACAGAGRTATTATTTACCATGAACTGATGAGTGATGGAGAGATATTATATAACTTGGAGTGATAATGAGTTTTATACCACCTGACAGCTTGAAAAAGCTATAATAACAAACATGCAACCATGTTGGAATGTAATTTAAGGATTTTGAGCACTGGCCAGCCGGGCTAGTAGGCCGCGATTTTTAATAGCTTGGGTTAAAAAAAAAGTTCAAATCGGTGCCTTGGGCTATTTGAAAAGACCCAATTTCACAGGCCTGTGGAGCTAGTTTGGCACATTTTCTACTAGCCTGGTCTGAAAAGTACTAGCCTCTGGCTAGCTTAATCCCCATCCCACATGTGCGTGGAAGTACTATCACGTAAGACTGAAGAGTTTTTCAACCAGAGTCCTGGCCTGTAGTCTGTTCTTACCGAGCTGGGCCCACAGTGGGTTGTAGGGGTGGCTCTTGGCCAGCCTATCCACGCTCTGAGAAGAGTGTTTCTCCAGGAAGATCTTGATAGGCGGCTGTCCGTTGGGCATGACAGTGGGCACCCAGGCCAGGTGGTTGGTGAGGATGGCTGTGAGGAGGGCAGGGAGGAACCTGGGAGAAGAGGAAGAGAGAGCGGTTGTGTTAGGCACAGACTGTCTATATCCCAAATGGCACCCTATTCCCTATGTAGTGCACTACTTTTGACCGGGGGGAAGAAAAAAAATTCAGGTGCCATTTGGGATACAGAACTTTGTCTTTCACTCTCTGTTTGACACATTTTTCTTCATCTCCACCACCGCAGCCTCGTGTTCTGCTACTTCCCTCTTCTCTATCTCGTGATCATTCAGAGATACGACACAGTGGTCACTGGTCAGTCTAAATCACGAGGCAGACCGTCGTAGACTACTGCATACTAATGCAGTGAGTGGAACATCGGAGAAGTTCTATGGATGTCTTGCTACCAATTGATACATTGACAAATGATTCAGCTTGGTTTTGTAACATCGACATAACAAGCTAAAGATTGGCAGGGATTTCTGACTTTGCAGCTCAATCACTATTGAATGCAGTAGCAAAAAAATTTTAAGTATCGCGCACACACACAGTAACACACAGACAGGCATATAGAGACAGACAGGAGCACTCAACTGGTTCTTTGAGGCCTGCTCCATGAGTAGGGCAAGCTCCCTCATGAAATGTCCACAGAGCTGGTTCTTCTCGGGGGCTCCAGACATCATGGTGAGCCAAACGGGCTCGGCCACGCGGGGCATGGTGTAAAGGTTGACGATGGTCGTCCTGGAGAGAGGGAGGGAAAAACACAAGCCATCATTGTCTCGGGGTGAACAAGAGGGCCACAGTTCTCAGTCCAGGCCCTGCTTACAAGGGAGACCCTCTCTCTGAGGCAATTCAGCGTCTGGAAATTCCACAGCGGGCAGCCGTCCAGAGCTTTACACAGAGCTGAGGGAATCTCTGAGGATGGAGGAATGTGTGGAATTATAGTTTCAGAGCCCAGATGTTTGCTGATAACTGAGGAAAACAAGTAGTGTAACTATCGAACAAGATCTATAGGTTATAGACAGGATATGACAGGTAGTAAGGAGATTGATGATTTGTACAAGGTCTTTCCCAGACAAAAATTCCCAGAAATTGTATTTTTTTATTTCACCTTTATTTAACCAGGTTGGATAGTTGAGAACAAGTTYWCATTTGCAACTGCGACCTGGCCAAGATAAAGCAAAGCAGTGTGACACAGACAACAACACAGAGTTACACATGGAGTAAACAATAAACAAGCCAATGACACAGTAGAAAAAAGAAAGTCTATATACAGTGTGTGCAAAAGGCATGAGGAGGTAGGCAATAAATAGGCCATAGGAGCAAATAATTACAGTTTAGCAGATTAACACTGGAGTGATAAATGAGCAGATGATGATGTGCAAGTAGAGATACTGGTGTGCAAAAGAGCAGAAAAGTAAACAAAATAAAAACAGTATGGGGATGAGGTAGGGGATGATCAGTTAGATATACCTGCTGGAACGTGTGGGTGTTGTTATCGTGACCAGTGAACTGAGATAAGCCGGAGCTTTACCTAGCATAGACTTATAGATGACCTGGAGCCAGTGGGTCTGGCAACGAATATGTAGGCGAGGGCCAGCCGACTAGAGCATACAGGTCGCAGTGGTGGGTGGTATAAGGTGATTTGGTGATTTGGTAAATGAAAGATGAACACCAATAACCCCACTTGAACCCAGGGCTCAAGTTACCTGACCGACAGGCTGAAAAGGCACCTGTTAAAACCGTAGCGTTGGTAACATAACATTTTGGGCTACACGGTTTTTAACAGACTTTTAACTGAATTTTGACACACTGCAGGGAAATATGCTGAAATGGCTTAACTAGAATCCTGTCACTGTTATAATTAAACGAACACCAGAACCGTTTGGTAAAGTTCATCCCAGCAACACTTCTCAGTATCTAGTATGTAGTAACCTATTAAAAGCCCCCGGTGTGGCATGGGTTGTGACAGCTCTTTCCCTGACGTGGGGAAGCCAGCTCAGGGTCTATCCTTACAGCCTGTCTGAGCAGCTGAACTTTAAGGTAGCGATGGACGTGAAGGTATGTCTAGTCCAGTGGACATTTATAAAACCGACCGCATCTAAGTTTAGACTTCATTCATTCCCTCTGACCTCTATACTGATTGTGCAGGCAAAGTATATCAAGTCAGTCAAGAAACGAAGAGACTCTTGAGCAGGTGCGCGTTCAGTTCGATTGTACTAAACGACACGTTTCCCCAAAACGGTGCGCACCATTCTTCAACAGCCTTTGRGGTAGGTTTGCTCCCATTTGGTGGGTGTGGCCTGATCAATGGGTGTGACCATTTAGAAAATGGCTAAACTCGAGCAGCACACACACCATACAATCTCCCTCTGGAACACCATCATTCTTCAACTGGTCGTTCAGTACATTACCGCTTCCGTTAAATTAACCTCTCTGTGGTACCGAACACACCCGTTTTCTTCATATCCCGACCCTGACAGATATTCAATCAGCATAATGCGTGTGCGTGTTTCTATGTAGGTAACATACTGGGTATGGGTGTTGGTTAGGCCAGACCGTGGCTATGGGTGTTGGTTAGGCCAGACCGTGGCTATGGGTGTTGGTTAGGCCAGAGACCGTTGGCTATGCGTGTTGGTTATGCCAAACCGTGGCTATGGGTGTTGGTTAGGCCAGACCGTGGCTATGGGTGTTGGTTAGGCCAGACCGTGGCTATGGGTGTTGGTTAGGCCAGACTGCGTCACGTAGAGAGTAGAGTATTACTTTATTAATACCAACTTGGGAAATTGTTTTATCACAGCATGCATCATTAATGATTTACAATGACCAACACATGATAAAAAAATGAAACATTAAGACACATAAGGGCACATGCACCATAGTATCCCTAAAATAATAGTCTGATTCAACTGCTGTTTTCTATCCTACTCTGAGGGGAAAACAAGTCAACAACATCAAAAGGCATATCTTCTGTTTTGCACCATCATGTTCCATGACCTAAGAGGCCTAAAAGTCAAAAACAAATACACATCAGTGGATGTATATTTAGACGCTGAAGTTGAGATATTTGAAATATTTGTTTTTTCCTCAGTGAAATTGGCCTTCCTGCTGATGGCACTGACATATAATTGACTATTCTGGTAGCCTGGACACTGTCTGAGAAAGATCGTGTTTCCTCAGCTGGGGCTCAGTGCTGTGGCACCGCGCCAGCAGGCATATGACTGCAGCAATGGGAAGCCTTCAGCTAGGAGAAAGAGTCTGAGCATGTGGCCAGTGGTGCAGAGACACAAGCCGCCCCACACGTCTTTCCTTTCCCTCCCTCGTCACTGGCTCTGCAGCAGTGGGGTTCCCAGCATGCACTGGGAGCAGCATGGGTGTAGCTGGCGCTTCATCACTGTTTGCGAGTGTGGACAGGACCGGTAGGGACTGCGTGCTCACTCTCTGCTTACAGTGCAGATTATTAATGTGCTTATTTTGGCTGGGTCTGAGAAAACACCCTGTGTGGACGCTACCCAGTTAGGAAGGTCAGATGATATCTACGTCACTGACTATTGTTAGGTTCTAATTCTCAGTGTCAGTTGAGTTTTTTTAACTCTATGAAAGTTTAAAAACCTCTTGTCAATAGGGGGGTACTATTTTCACTTTGGAAAAAATCGTGCCCAATTTAAACGGCCTCGTACTCTATTCTAGATCATACAATATGCATATTATTATTACTATTGGATAGAAAACACGCTCACTTTCTAAAACTGTTTGAATTATATATTGAGTAAAACAGAACCCATTTGGCAGCAAACTTCCAGACAGGAAGTGAAAATTCTGAAATGGGGCTCTGTTTTCAGGGCCTGCCTATTCAACTTGAATATATTTATCGATATACATGACTTCATACGCCTTCCACTAGATGTCAACAGGCAGTGGAAGGTGGAATGGGGTGTCTAGCGTGATCTGAGTCGAACAAGAGCTTTTGGAGTGCAGTCAGGAATTTCCTTTGTCTACCAAGCGCGCCCGAAGCACTCGATATTGTCTTCTGATAAGCGTTCGGTTTACACTGCGAATATTCCGGCTCTGATTTTATATACATGTTAATAATATCGTAAAGTAGGTTTTTCCAGATTATTCAACGTTTATTGGGACTTTTGGAGTTTTCCGTTCTTTGCGTCGAGAGAAAATGGAACTATCAACATGGCTAGCATTGTGCGCGAATTCGACAAGAGAAAAGGACATTCTAAAACCAAACAACGAATTTATTCTGGAACCAAGGACTCCTTGTACAAGATTCTGATGGAAGCTCAGCAAAAGTAAGAAACAATTTATGATGTTATTCTATTTCTGTGGAAAATGTTGATTCCTATTCTCTGCCGTTTTGGGCGAGCGCTGTCTCGCAATAACGCAAGCTGTGTGTATGGTAAAGTTATTTTTTAAAAATCTAACACGGCGGCTGCATTAAGAACCAGTGTATTCTCATTGCCATACAACAAGTTTTTTATGTAAAGTTTATGATGAGTTCTTTGGTCAGATAGGTGAGTGTCCAAAATATCTCTGGAGATTCTGGTGAATCGATGCTACGTATTCACAATGTATAATCAGATTTGTTTAGCTCCCAAATATGACATTTTCGAACAAAACAATGCTGTATTGATAACATATGTTATAAGACTGTCATCGATGAAGTGTTCAAGGTTAGTGATTAATTGTATCCTTCTGGTTGTGAAAAGCTACCTATGCGTGGAAACATGTTGTGAAAACATTGCCTTGTGTTTGGCTATTGCGTTAGCTAATATAAATACATATTGGTTTTCCGAAAACATTTTTTTAAATCGAAATGATGCTGGATTCCAAACAAGATGTGTATCTCATTTGCAATGTATGGACTTGTGGAGTCATGAAATTATATTATATGATATCCCGTCCCGTTAGGCTAGCTATGCTATCAGCTTTTTGATGAGGTGCTCCCGATCCGGGAATGGTGATCACTGAAGGTTAAACTAACGTGTGGATTAATGATCTACTGCACTCTGACACTCTATATTTTATCCGAGTCCCTATTGCAACAAACCATGCCTATACCTCTTGACCCCCACCCCCCTCCCTGGGCTCCAAATGTTTATTATTAAAGACCCCCACCCCCCTCCCTGGGCTCCTAGGTAACAAGCTACGGGATTTCCCTCTGCTACATTCTCAGTGCGGTTGGCCTTGGTCTCAGTAAACACATGACAGTAACTCACCTGAATTCATTGAGGCCATCCACCATGCGGCTATAGGCCAGAGCCCTCTGACTGGAATCAACCGATCGCCGGCTCATTTTCATGGCCTTTTTAATGAGAAAAGAGGCATGTTAGAGGCATGCCATGTAATAAAGAGGGAGGGGAAGAGTGGAGAAAAGAGCGGCAGGCTACACTAACGTACAAGAACTGAGACCCACAAATACATACAGCCTTCAGTAAACATGGYGCTGACAGATCTAACAGAAGTCAATGGTTTTTATTTCTCAATTTTAGGCCAACATACAGCGCATTCGGGAAGTATTCAGATCCCTCGACTTTTTCCACTTTTTGTTATGTTACAGCCTTATTCTAAAATKGATTAAATAKTTTTTTTCCCTCATCAATCTACACACAATACCCGATAATGACAAAGCAACTACTGTTTTTTAGAAATTTTAGTTCAGTTATTAAAAATAAAAATCTGAAATATCACATTTACATTAAGTATCCACACCATTTACTCAGTACTTTGGWTGAAGCACCTTTGGCAGCGATTAGTCTCGAGTCTTCTTGGGTATGACGCTACAAGTTTAGCACACCAGTATTTGTGGAGTTTCTCACATTCTTCTCTGCAGATCCTCATCCTTCTGGAAGGTTCAAGCTCCGTCAGCTTGGATGGGGAGCATCGCTGCAGAGATGTTCGATTGGGTTCAAGTCCGGGCCACTCAAGGACATTCAGAGACGTGTCCCGAAGCCACTCCTGYGTTGTCTTGGCTGTGTGCTTAGGGTCGTTGTCCTGTTGGAAGATGAACCTTCGCCCCAGTCTGAGGTCAGGAGCGCTCTGGAGCAGGTTTTCATCAAGGAYCTTTCTTTACTTTGCTCTATTCATCTTTCCCTCGATSCTGACTAGTGTCTCAGTCCCTGCCGCTGAAAAACATCCCCACAGCATGATTCTGCCACCACCATGCTTCATCATAGGGATGGTTCCAGGTTTCCTCCAGACGTGACACTTGGCATTCAGGCCAAAGAGTTCAATCTTGGTTTCATCAGACCAGAGAATCTTGTTTCTCATAGTCTCAGAGTCTTTAGGTAACTTTTACTGAGGAGTGGCTTCCGCCTGGCCACTCTACCATAAAGGCCTGATTGGTGGAGTGCTGCAGAGATGTTTGTCCTTGTGGAAGRTTCTCCCTTCTCCATAGAGGAACTCTGGAGCTTTTTCAGAGTGACCATTAGGCTCTTGGTCACCTCCCTGACCAAGGCCCTTCTCCCCCGATTGCTCAGTTTGGCCGGGCGGCCAGCTCTAGGAAGAGTCTTGGTGATTCCAAACCTCTTCCATTTAAGAATGATGGAGGCCACTCTGTTCTTGGGGACCTTCAATGCTGCAGATTTTAAGTACCCTTACCCAGATCTGTGCCTTGACACAATCCTGTCTCGGAGCTCTACGGACAATTCCTTCGACCTCATGGCTTGGTCTTTGCTCTGACATGCACTGTCAACTGTGGGACCTTATATAGACAGGTGTGTGCCTTTCCAAACCATGTCCAGTCAACTGAATTTACCACAGGTGGACTCCAATCAAGTTGTATATTAAAAAGATATATATATATATATATTTTTTTTTAATACATTTTAGAATAAGACTAACATAACAAAATGTGGAAAAAGGGAAGGGGTCTAAATACTTTACGAAGGCACTTTACATTGTATATGTTTAACATCCTGAGCAAGTCTGATTAAAATGTAGTATATCTAACATCTGTCAAATACACCAGGGAGATTTCCACACNAATGCAAATTAATTACTTAAAAATCATACAATGTGATTTTCTGGATTTTTGTTTTAGATTCCATCTCTCACAGTTGAAGTGTACCTATGATAAAAAGTACAGACCTCTACATGCTTTGTAAGTAGGAAAACCTGCAAAATTGACAGTGTATCAAATACTTGTTCTCCCCACTGTATATATATATATATTTTTTTAAATACATTTTAGAATAAGACTAACATAACAAAATGTGGAAAAAGGGAAGGGGTCTAAATACTTTACGAATGCACTTTACATTGTATATGTTTAACATCCTGAGCAAGTCTGATTAAAATGTAGTATATCTAACATCTGTCAAATACACCAGGGAGATTTCCACACACCGACCACAATATCTATGTGAGGTGCTCCTCACCTGTTCAATGGCACTTTTTAGTTTGTTCATGTGGCTCTCGAAGAGGGGGAAGTGGGAGAAGAAGAAGTCCTGGAACTTGATGTTCTCCTCTTCGTCCTGGGAGAGGAGGAAGATGACACCGATGGCTATCTTCTTCTTCCTGGCCACGCCCAGGCTGGGACCTCCGCTCTCGTCCGACATGTTGAAGCTTTCTTCCACAGACCTGGAGCAAGGGGGAAAGCCATAAATATCAACCTAAATCTATGGGGTTGCACAGAGAGAGGTACTATGGAGAAGTGAACAACAGGATTCCTAACAGGCTAAAGTCCAAGGACATAAGAAAAGGTAAATGATGCCTTACAGAGGAGTATGATGGCATAAACTCTCAAACAGGGGCTGGGGGAAAACCATAGACAATAGGTAACAACAACAAGCCATGGATCTTCTAGATGTCTACGATGGTGTCGATATAGCCAGGACTGAGGTACTGATCTGTATCACGTCTTTGCAGTGTGATTAGAGTCAACASGTTTTTATGTATCTAAAAAGACACAGGTACACAAAGTCAGAGAGCTCTACAGCTCACCTTTGACTTCTGGGAACTGGTTGTAGGCCAATACAAAAATGTAATTTGTAACAGCCTACTGGTCATTTACTATTCAAAGCAAACGCCAGTGCCAGTGTAGCTGCTATGTGTAGTTAGAACTCAGGGAGTGAGCCAGTGGGCCCACACACTATCATCACCATACTGTTCAGTTATTTGTATATAGCAGTATGTCTGCTGGAATTAGAGGAAGTCCTTGCGGGTTCCACTTCACATGGGCATACGAGAGGCCCTGACGGGGGGACACCAGAAGGAGTGTGTGTCTGTAAATGTSTTGAGCTGCAGTCTCTCACCATCTTGGGAAGACCCCGTTCTCCAGACTGGTGGTCTGGCTGCGGAGCCAGCGTCTCTGGTAGCTACTGGCCTGGCTGCTGGTGAGGGAGGAGCCCGGGGAGGGGAACGGAGTAATCAACAGACTGCTCAGAGACGCTGTGTAGGGAGGGACGGAGGGGGAGGCAGAGATGGAGCGAGTGAGAGGAATGAAAGAGGCGAAGATGGGAGCACAGAGAGAGCCATAGAAGTGTAGAGAGCAAAAAAAGAGGATTTGAGGAATGAGAGAGGAGAGACAACAGAAGGAGAGAACAGAAGAGTCAGTGATTCAGTCAATGAGGTTACTCACACACAATAGAACAGGGTAAAAACACATACAACACATCCACACTGCATTAGTTCAGCTTGCCACAGCCCACCCTGATTATTAGAGCATGGCTGGGACATTCAATATCACCTCAGTCACATGATGTTACAAGAAAAGCTGGCCCAATACCAGGTATGTGGAGGGTGTATGCAGCTCACGTTGCCGTCATGTAGGCATAGATCAAAGAAGGGATGCAAAATGTGTGGGTGATTGACAACTATAGGGGAGGCGTATGGGAGTAGGAGGAGTTGAAGGAGTGTGTGTGTGTGTGTTTGTGGGGGAGAGGAGAGGGGACCAAATTAGAACTTAATTTACTAGTACCGGGTTGTGGGAGCTKCTATATTTAAGCATATGCATGTAACGCGGGTGTTCAACAGAAAGTGAGATTCCCCTCATGCCGCTGATGCAAGGGCTGGGGGTCAGTTTCCACTGCACAAGGTTCTCCAGCATCTCTCTCTCCTCCACACCCCTATAGAGGATGGAGGAGGGCTAAACTCTGGCAGCGGGKTCAACAGAAAAGTGTGTCCGTTAACGTCTCCGCTATGGCAACATTACAGAGGAGGATGGAGCATAAGCTGGTGTCACTAAATGGTCTCAAATAGCACCACAATTCCCTACATAGTGCTCTACTTTAGACCAGAGTCCTATGGGCACAGCCCTGGTGTCACTCTCACTCYAGTTTGACCTTGAATAGAAGGAATGCTATGTGGAGCTGACCGGTCTGCAGTCGTGACCCAGTAGAATATGGATTCATCTAAACCCATTAGTTGCATCCCTTGTTTAGAGATGGTCCAGCGAGAGAGAACACACCGAGGTGAATCTAGTGTCAATACCTACTCACCAAGTTACATCATCTCGGAGACACACAGAAGGCTTAGTCTAGAGAGGCCAATCCTGGATTTAGTTAAGAGTCATTACCTGATCTGGCGATGCCGCTGTCTCTCTCGTCGTACAGGCTTCTGCCCGGCATGTCCATGGGGTTACTATGGCCTGCAGGAAAGAGATTGGAGGCGAAAGACTGAGAAACAGATCAGGCCGACTCAGCTCAGCAATACTGAGGAGCCCAAGCAGGRAGGGGTGCCAGCGTTTATCCCACCACCACTCTCAAAGCATGGGACCACCTTCACCACCACAGAACATTCATTTCACAATGACCAAGCCCACTAATGACATACCAACACAGTGCAAGACACTTCCTACAGGCCAAACCACAAGCAGGCTCTGGCCCTCTACTACGGTACTGCGGTGTGTTGTGTCGTTYACTCTAACGCCACTCTGTTGAAGCAGGTGCAGCATCGGAAATACACAACTACATGTACGCTTGTATGTTCTCAGATGTACTTAACATCTCGCTAACACAATAGGTGAAATAACAAAATGAAAGTTCACGTTATAGTTTACCAGTGCAGAAACCGCAAACCCCTCACTTGCATGTGTTGCAAAGGCATCGTTTAGTGTTGTCCTGTTGATGATTTACGGTCAAATCAACACAGGCTGCAAAGCGTCCGTGCCCCGCCCACCCTGGCCTGCGACCTAATGAGCATTCCACTATTGCATAACTGAAGAGCTATATGCCGTGCCACCGAGCTGTGGCTTACAGAGGGCTGCATGGATGCTATTTACAGAACACCACCCCTGTCACCATCATTCAGAAGTTATCGGAGGGAGGGAGGGAGGAAAAGGAGGTGGTGAGGGGACAGAGAGATTATGGTACGGAGGGTGGGAAGGAGTGATGGAAGGAGGGTGGGAAGGAGTGATGGAAGGAGGATGGGAAGGAGTGATGGAAGAAGGATGGGAAGGAGTGATGGAAGGAGTGATGGAAGGAGTAATGGAAGGAGTGATGGAAGGAGTGATGGAAGGAGTGATGGAAGGAGTAATAGAAGGAGTGATGGAAGGATGGGAAGGAGTGATGGAAGGATGGGAAGGAGTGATGGAAGGATGGGAAGGAGTGATGGGAAGGARKGAGTGAGGACAGTAGGGGAGAGGGAGTGAGGACCCTAAAGCAGATATTGAGCATGCCCGAAGTACACTTGCAGACACATGCAATGTATGTACAAGCGCATGCAACTGCACACGAGCACACTGCAAACCTGAAAAGAAAGAGGCACTCTTGATGAGGCGCAGAGGGCCCTGCTCAGAGAAGGCCCGGCGCGGGCTGCAGAGCTGAGAGAAACCTGCGCAGCACAAACGGACGGGGAGAAGAGAAACAAGACAGGACATGAACCATGGTTAGTAATGAAGCAGGAGGTCACACTCCAACCCAATGGAGAGGGGGGACAACCTGAAACAGTTTGGGATCATAATGGCTACATTTAGACATGCAGCCCAATTCTAATATTTTTCCACTAATTGGTCTTTTGAGCAATCACAGATGTTTTCACATCAGATATTTTCCAGAGCTGATCTGATTTGTCAAAAGACCAATAAGTGGAAAAAAGATCAGAATTGGGCTGCGTGTCTAAAYGCAGCCAGTGGTCCCAAACTGCTTCAGGTTGTCCTGAAATGGATGTTAAAAGAGGGAAAAGAACACAAAAAAATGTGCCTGGGGAATACAGAGAATACACCTAGATTCAATTGAAGTCAATTCACATGTAGCAAACTTCCAAGGACAGTCAGTGTATCACATACAGTATGTACATTGATAAAACGATAAATKAAGATATGATGGATAAACGGAGTTAAACAAAACAGTGCTTCAGTACAATCAAAATAACTGAAAATGCATAGGTGTTGATATGAACAGTAAACATCCATTCATGTCCTTTATGTGCGAGACATTGCAGGTGCCAGTCAGTTGTGATCCTGTCTGTAGTTGTTGTTGTGGTTACCTATGTTCCCCAGGAGGCCGTTGGTCACAGTGTTCTGATCCGGCCTCAAAGAATTGGGGTCCTGACCCATGAACTCCAGGCTGTCCTGCAGTCTGCCAGGAGCACAAAGACAACAGCACAGGTTCAAAGGGTATCGGGAGAGATTGAGATCAAGAATAGAAAGAGAAGAAAGAGCAGGTTTAGAAAGGAGAGAGAGAGCAGGTTTAGAAAGGAGAGAGAGAGCAGGTTTAGAAAGGAGAGAGAGRGCAGGTWKAGAAAGGAGAGAGAGAGCAGGTTTAGAAAGRAGARAGAGCAGGTTTAGAAAGGAGAGAGAGAGCAGGTTTAGAAAGGAGAGAGAGAGCAGGTTTAGAAAGGAGAGAGAGAGCAGGTTTAGAAAGGAGAGAGAGAGCAGGTTTAGAAAGGAGAGAGAGAGCAGGTTTAGAAAGGAGAGAGAGAGCAGGTTTAGAAAGGAGAGAGACCCCTTGACTTTCTCCAAATTTTGTTACGTTACAGCCAATTTCTAAAATGGATAAAATAATTGTTTCCCTCTTCCATCTACACACAATACCCCATAATGACAAAGCGAAAACAGATTTGACATTTTTACACATTAAAAATAAAAACCAGAAATACCTTATTTACATAAGTAATCAGACCTTTGCTATGAGACTCAAAATTGAGCTCAGGTGCTGATCATCCTTGAGATATTTCTACAACTTGATTGGAGTCCACCTGTGGTCAATTAAATTMAATTGGACATGATWTGGAAAGGCACACACCTGTCTATATAAGGTCCCACAGTTGACCGTGCATGTCAGAGCAAAAACCAAGCCATGAGGTCAAAGAAATTGTCTGTAGAACTCCGAGACAGGATTGTGCCAAGGCACAGATCTAGTGAGTAAGGGTACCAAAAAATGTCTGTAGCATTCAAGGTCCCCAAGAACACAGTAGTGGCCTCCATCATTCTTAAATGGAAGAGGTTTGGAACAACCAAGAATCTTCCTAGAGCTGGCCGCCCGGCCAAACTGAGCAATTGGGAGAGAAGGGCCTTGGTCAGGGAGGTGAACAAGAACCCGATGGTCACTCTGACAGAGCTCTAGAGTTCCTCTGTGGAGATGGGAGAACCTTCCACAAGGACAAACMTATTTGTTTCTTTGCACTCCACCAATCAGGCCTTTGTGGTAGAGTGGCCAGACATAAGCCACTCCTCAGCAAAAGTCACATGACAGCCCGGTTGGAGTTTGCCAAAAGGCACCTAAATGATYTTTAGACGAGAAACATGACTCTTTGGTCTGATTTAACCAAGATTGAACTCTTTGTCCTGAATGCCAAGTGTCACGTCTGGAGGAAACCTGGCACCATCCCTATGTTGAAGCATGGTGGTGGTAGCATCATGCTGTGGGATGTTTTTCAGCGGCAGGGACTGGGAGACTAGTCAAGATCGAAGGAAAGATGAACGGAAGTACAGAGACCCTTGATGAAAACCTGCTCCAGAGCGCTCAGGACCTCAGACTGGGGCGAAGGTTCACCTTCCAACAGGGACAACGACCCTAAGCACACAGCCAAGTGTCGTGTCTTTGGCTATGCCGGATTAACAGCCAAGACARCGCAGGAGTGACTTCGGGACAAGTCTCTGAAAGTCCTTGCGTGGCCCAGCCAGAGCCCGGACTTGAACCCAATCGAACATCTCTGGAGAGACCTGAAAATAGCTGTGCAGCGACGCTCCCCATCTGACCTGACAGAGTTTGAGAGGCTCTGTAGAGAAGCATGGGAAAAACTCCACAAATACTGGTGCGCCAAGCTTGTAGAATCATACCCGAGAAGACTCGAGGATGGAATCGCTGCCAAAAGTGCTTCAACAAAGTACTGAGTAAAGGGTCTGAATACTTATGTGAGTGTCTGTTTTTTTTAAACCTGTTTTGCTTTGTCATTATGGGGTATTGTGTGTAGATTGATAAAAAACGATTAAATCAATATTAGAATAATGCTTTAACGTATCAAAATGTGGAAAAAGTCAAGGTGTCTGAATACTTTCTGAATGCACTGTATATAGGAGAAAGAGAAATAGCAGGTTTAGAAAGGAGAAAGCGGGAGAKATCGTATCGTAGTAGGGCTTACGTGTTAAGGCTGCCATAGACACTACTCCCTGTTCGGGCTGTAAACACTTTACTCAGCATCAGCTGAGGGGGTGACCTGTGGACAGACAATGAGGGGAGAACAAAGTCATGATGACTTGGTGCTACTGATGTGTGTTATGTATATTTGTGTACATTTCTCTGATCTCTGCTTCAAAGGGCATGTGTGGGACAGACTGTAGGGTTTCCGTTAGGAAAATGTGACGCTGGACATTTGACCCGCAGCATTATAATTTTACCGGACATTGAAGAAATGTACCGGGCCCATATGCATTCGGTACATAAACTGATTAGGGCGTACACCCACGGTGCTCAGGATGACAGAAATCACATTTAGCTTATGGTAATTAATCTTAACAGAACATTCAATTCAAGGATGCAACAGTATTTTTCTCAGCCAACAAGACGAGTAACAAACAGCTAATTCACTAGCCTATGTCAATCTACTTTCCCCGATAGTAGAAAAGTTGACCTATTCTATTGGTCACCTTGTCGTTCTGTGCGAGAAAGAAAAAGCCTATTCCAAACAGACTTTGGGACAGTTGTGGGACGATAGATCCCAAATTCATACAACCAGTAGGCCTAGGCTACATCCCAAAAACATTAGAAAGCAATGAGGCTCATGCAACAGATCAGAACGTTTAACTTACAATTCTGAACGTTTGTTCCATAATGCAATTAGCGGGAAAACACTTGTCAAAAGCACACTGCACATGCGAGCGGTATCATGAAACAGATGAAAATATCTGAGGGGAGAATTAAAGATGCAACAACTAGCAACTAGCATGGGTTGATAATGACTAGATTTGTGCCTTTGGTTACTGGACAATGAAAAAACTATTATTTGAAAAACAATAGAACAGGGTTTCAATGGCATATGGAAGTCTTTATAAAATAATTGCCTACATGTTTGGTTGGATTTTGGCTAGGCTACTTAAAAAATACATAATATGTAGTAAAACGATCAGGTTTCTAAAAATTAAGTATTCGTTTTCAAAATGCATACTGCCTCCAGCTCATTGCAAAGTGGTGTATGACTCGCTGAAGCCTGCCTACGTTGCTTATGCACTTGAATGGTGAATGGGAAGCACGATTCAATTACCAGTTGAGAAATACAAACAGAAGCTATTTTTAATTGTGGCCATTGTTTTTAACGTGAACGTTTAATGTGATTGCATTTAGAATTGTTGCGCAATGATTGTGCTTATAAAAAGCACACGTTTCACTCCAGCAGCAACAAACAGCTGTTTGATGAGCTGTAGAAACAGCTCTCGCACTACATCGAYTGGTATTTCAATCAACGAACAGGCTAAAATGCATTATTTTGCAATGGGATCATTTTTTTCATTCTCCTGGACAATTGGTCAGCGCCAATTTTATTTAAAATCGGCTTTTCATATTATTTTTGCCCCCCAAAAAACAGCTATTAGTGGCTTATGGAAATCCTGACAGACTGCCTAACTGACTTCACTCCCCCTCTTGTTCCCTGGATCTCACCGTATCTGGTGGATCTTGAGTGTGGAGCCCTTGTAGCTCATGGCCACCGAGCCAAACATCATCTCCCCCAACATGTTGGCGTCAGAGGAACACCGCAACCCCTGAGAGACAGGAGAGGAGGAGAGGGAAAGGAGGTGGAGAACAGAGAGGGTAAAGAAGGTGGAACGGGACCGACATAATAGGGTTTGAGGGTCGTTKGATCATGATATAGGGACTGTTCTCACCCATAGAGATGTACTAGAGAGCTCATCTCCTATCAATGGAACTTCCCATTCTAAAAACAGGCTTTGGGTCAAGTGCACCCTCTGGCTATCACACAGTATGTTCTCACCTGGAAGCGCAGCCCTTGTTCCCTGGGTTCCCGGGCCTCGGCGGCACAGGAACTGTCCAGAGAGTTGGAGCTGCCCCCTGTAGGCCTCAGCTGGCAGCACTTCCCATACATCTTCACCTGGGCAGCGCTACTGCACATCTTCTGCTGTGGGGAAAACTACACAAATAACACATATGTAGAATAAGGCCCTGGTTCCAGTATAGGAGTTTCAATATTTGGGATATTGGTACGGGTGTTTTTGACTGGCTACCCATTTACATCGCTCCGGCAAAAGTGGCGTTTCTTCTCCACGATGAGTCTGAATTTGCCTCACTCCCCGAAGAGTTCTAGAACGCGAACACATTCTGACCATTCTGATTGGTCCCAGAAACCGATGGGCTGGGCCAGAACCTACACGGCCTACATGATGGTGTTATCAACTTGTTATCAACTTTGATACTCTGATTCGTTAGAGACGACCCAACCGTTGATTCATTTGTTTTGTATTCAACACTCATCATTTTGAAGTCACACAAACGACTTCTAGGATGGCAGTTTCAGACAATGTACAGTGCATTCGGAAAATATTCAGACACCAGAGACTTTTTCTACATTTTGTTAAGTTAGTATTATTCTAAAATGTATGACATTTTTATCAAATCTACACACTACCCCATAATGACAAAGCAAAAACAGGTTTTTAGAAAATGTTAATTTATAAAATAAACAACTGAAATATCACGTATTTAAGTATTCAGACCCTTTACTCAGTACTTTGTTCAAGCACCTTTGGCAGCAATTACAGCATTGAGTCTTCTTGGGTATGACACTACAAGCTTGGCACAACTGTATTCAGGGAGTTTCTCCCATTCTTCTCTGAAAGGAAACATATTTCGGTAATCCAACCAGTTGAAAATATAAGTTGGTACTTAATGAATATGATGTCAGTTCGGTTGTTATCTGAGACATTCTTATTAATGATAGGATGACATAAACTGCATCTTGGAAAGTCTACACATTATAGTTATCAGATTCACATGGAATTGTTGTGGAATTTAAATGTTTAAATATGAAACTATTTGTGAAAAAATTAAATGTAATTTTAGCTTCCAAATGAGAGAATTGGGTTTTCATAAGGTTGAAGCTCTGCTCAATCAGTGGCCCGCTCCTGTGAAGAGACATTGGTTATAAACTATGAAACACACCCTTCTCTCCCTCCAMTATATAAGCCCTTTACGAAAATATAACTTTATTTTCCGATGACATTAGGGCGACAGTCCTATGTTGAAAGTGTTCAGATAATAAGCTGTTCCAGGGACGTGARGACTATCGGTCCCCGCGTTGAAAGRACAAAGATCACCKAAAGAACTAAGCCAACCTCAGCGTGAGYTCTGGTTGAACGACAAGGACCTAACGAAATTAGCATCGAATTTCAATGTGAAGGTGACGACCTATACATGCTGGAAGGATGAATTTCGACTATACCAGCCAGAATATAGCATGAGCTAAAAGTATGGCAACTTGGTATGAACTTTGAACTCTTATTCACTCCAGAAGTGATACCTCCTAGCCATTGAGATGTCAGCGGCCGATGTAAACGTGGGCTAGGAAAGGACGGACAAAGGATCTCTTCTAACAAACAACACTACCAAGTATCCAGTTTACCACCAGAGACACTCTTCAAAGGACAAGGAAGATCTCTGTTGRGCAACACGGCCAGCATCTACGACCAACCTACCGAAGCACAGCTCAGAGTAAATATTTATTGCATTCTCCTTTTTCAAATGGGCGGTAATTTAGAATGCATAAGATACTGTATTTACGATAGCATAGCTTCYCCCTTTGTTCCTCAGTCTTCCCGCTCKTTCACTCAAACCCAACCCCCTTTCCTTTGTGTAACCAGCCGTCATGTCGGCTCCGTCCACCAGGGATGTTTTCTGTATAACATAATATCCAATCTGTGTCAGATGTTGGTGGATAGACATGAGTAGAGGTGTGTATAGGCGTCGTGCTTGCTCGCAACATCATATTTTTACATGCTTCTGCTCCTTCTGTTTCATATTACGAAATTTAGAGGTCAGGGATATCGTGATGGCGCAGGGCTCACGGAGGATACGGCTTGACTTGTTGTCACGTAAGCCCATAATAGGATTTGACGAGGACTTTTAGTGAATTGTTATGCAGTATGGGTTTGCAATCATCGTGGCCATTTGCGACCATAATTCGCTTTTAACATCTGACTGATGTTTGCGATGTTTGCTCTTTATGCGATTGTATAAACATTTGGGATGCTGCCAGTCATTTGATTTCGAAGGGTCATGAACATATTTGTAGTGGGTGCACAAGGGGTGGGCTACCTCTGCATGCAAAGCACTCGGGAAAAAATTCATGATTTTACAGTGTAAGCCACCACCCGAGACTGTTTCTTTACTTGTGTTGGTATTCGTGACTAGATTTCGGTTGTTAAGTTCCTGGCTTCCCTTTTTTTATCACGGTCCAAATATAACGAGGTCATTATGGCCACACTTTAGATTGGCTTATTTTTTTGTTATTATCATCAGATACATTGAGGCATTCTCCAAAATGAGTCGATATTTATTTTGTTTACAGCTCATAGATAACAAATGTCTAGCCAACCCATCACGCTCTCGGCATTCTTTTTAATAGGTGGTTTTCGGAGCAGTGGCTTCTTCCTGGCAGAGGAAATCACATTGTCTACATAAATGTTCGAATCATACAGGACTGCTACACTGAATAGAGAATACTAGGTGTATATTAGGTAAATATTTGTACGGCTGTTATTTCCAGCCTTACTTCAAATAGGTCTCTTTTTATGTCTGATAGTAAGTTTTCATGACAGAGAACTGTGATGACACATATTTCGCAACTCATAGCGGGATATTTAAGTATATGCAGACCTTCTCAGGTATTTACGTTCAATCTCTAGGAGACAGAAGGCGCGATTCCTTTGCCGAGAGTATAGTATCGAGCTTAGTGTGGTCACTATGAGAGTGTTTAATACTTGCATACTATTTTCGTTTGTCATGTTAAGTAGGTAACACGCTAAAGGGTACACTATTTCGGGCTCATCATTGGAAATGCGCCAGGATGAACTTCCCAGACGGTTTTGTGGAGGTCTATTCAACTTATTGTTTTTTGAGCTTGGCTGATTTTTTTGATTTTTGCATGGGATATCATATTGTTCTGACAGCGGCACTTGAGTCATTGTAAGTGTAGTGCTTGAAGGTGTAAGAATAATACATCTTACAGGTTTGTGATAATCAACCAGTTTGAAAATTTATAAGTTGTTACTTATGGAATATGGATGTTTCGGTTGGTTTTATCTGAGAACATTCTTATTAATGATAGGATGACATAACTGCATCTTGGAAAGTCTACACATTATAGTTATCAGATCACATGGAATTGTTGTGGAATTTAAATGTTAAATATGAAACTATTTGTGAAAAAATAAATGTAATTTTAGCTTCCAAATGAGAGAATTGGGTTTTCATAAGGTTGAAGCTCTGCTCAATCAGTGGCCCGTCCTGTGAAGAGACACATTGCGTTATAAACTATGAAACACACCCTTCTCTCCCTCCACTATATAAGCCCTTTACGAAAAATAACTTTATTTCCGATGACATTAGGGCGACAGTCCTATGTGAAAAGTGTTCAGATAATAAGCTGTTCCAGGGACGTGAAGACTATCGGTCCCGCGTTGAAAGACAAAGATCACCTAAAGAACTAAGCCAACTCAGCGTGAGCTCTGGTTGAACGACAAGGCCCTAACGAAATTCATCGAATTTCAATGTGGAAGGTGACGACGCTATACATGCTGGAAGCGATGAATTTCGACTAATACAGCCAGAATATAGCATGAGCTAAAAGTATGGCAACTTGGTATGAACTTTGAACTCTTATTCACTCCAGAAGTGATACCTCCTAGCCATTGAAGATGTCAGCGGCCGATGTAAAGGGGCTAGGAAAGGACGGACAAAGGATCTCTTCTAACAAACAACACTACCAAGTATCCAGTTTACCACCAGAGACACTCTTCAAAGGACAGAGGAAGATCTCTGTTGGGCAACACGGCCAGCATCTACGACCAACCTACCGAAGCACAGTCAGAGTAAATATTTATTGCATTCTCCTTTTTCAAATGGGCGGTAATTTAGAATGCATAAGATACTGTATTTCGATAGCATAGCTTTCTCCTTTGTTCCTCAGTCTTCCCGCTCTTTCACTCAAACCAACCCCCTTTCCTTTGTGTAACCAGCGTCATGTCGGCTCCGTCCACCAGGGATGTTTTCTGTATA
>NC_036863.1:6198746-6205366 GCF_002910315.2 Salvelinus sp. IW2-2015 | reverse complement strand
TTATGTAATTCTGTGTGATTATTTAGGTATTTAGTAAATAAATATTTAAACCAAAGTTTGTATTGCTGATTCAACTTGTTAGCCAGGTTCGTGAAGATAACCAAAAATTCTACGATGTTCAGATGAGACTGAAATAAGGTGACGATTAATAGACTGCTATTGATGTAAAGATTACTAGGTCTTTAAGAGTTTATTCGCGAGATAACAGCTCTATAAACATTATTTCGTGTGCCCCGACTTTCTAGTTAATTATCTTACCTGATTAGCTTAATCAGGTAATAAATTACAGAGAAATTATTTTTATAGAATAGCATGTCATATCCCTTAATCCGGCATAGCCAAAGACACGACACTTGCTGTGTGCTTAGGGTCGTTGTCCTGTTGGAAGGTGAACTTTGTTCAGCGTCTGAAGTCCTGAGCGTCTGGAGCAGGTTTTCATCAAGGATCTCTGTATTTTTGTATCTTTCCCTCGATTATGACTAGTCTCCCAGTCCCTGCCGCTGAAAAACATCCCCACAGCATGATGCTGCCACCACCATGCTTCACCGTAGGGATGGTGCCAGGTTTCCTAGACCAGATAATCTTGTTTTCATAGTCAGAGTCTTTAGGTGCTTTTGCAAACTCCAAGAGGCTGTCATGTGCCTTTTACGAGATGGCTTCCGTCTGGCACTGTACCATAAAAGGCCTGATTGGTGGAGTGCTGCAGAGATTGTTGTCCTTCTGGAAGGTTTCTCCCATCTCACGGAGGAACTCTAGATTCTGTCAGAGTGACCATCGGTTCTTGGTCACCTCCCTGACCAAGTTCCTTCTCCCCTGAATGCTGAGTTTGGCCGGGCGGCCAGCTTTAGGAAGAGTGTTGGTGGTTCCAAGCTTCTTACATTTAAGAATGATGGAGGCCACTCTGTTCTTGGGGACCTTCAATGCTGCAGATTTTTTAAGTACCCTTCCCAAGATCTGTGCTCCGACACAATCCTGTCCTCGGAGCTCTACGGACAATTCCTTTGACCTCATGGTTGGTTTTTGCTTGACATGCACTGTCAACTGTGGGACCTTATATAGACAGGTGGGTGCCATTCCAAATCATGTCCAATCAATTCATTTACTACAGGTGGACTCCAATCAAGTTGTAAAACATCTCAAGGATGATCAATGGAAACAGGATGCACCTGAGCTCAACTTCGAGTCACATAACAAAGAATCGGAATACTTATGTAAATAAGGTATTTGTCTTTGGATCTGAATACATTTGCAAAACTTTCTAACAATGTTTTCACTTTGTCATTATGGGTATTGTGTGTAGATTGCTGGAGGAAAAAGTTGTATTTAATCCATTTTAGAATAAGGCTGTAACGTAACAAAATGTGGGGAAATTCAAGGGTCTGAAAGTTTCCGAATGTACTGTTGTAGCGATCAGCGGAATTAAATTCAGAGTGAGTCGCCAGTAACGAGTGTTTAGTCACGCCTACCACAATAAAGAATAGCATATAGTGCTTTGTCCTAGGATTTGAGCTTTTTACTGATCTTTCAACACTAACGTTGCAATATATTTTGCACAGAGGGCACTATGTACTTAGGCACACAGTACTCTACATACATACATACAAACACTAGGAATGCAAGAGTGTAACAGTACAATCTTTCCGCAAAAAAATATATGAGTATACAGCAACTAAAACGTTGTTCTGTTCATGCTTTATGTTATAGGCCTACATCGCTTCAAAACAGTGTTTTGAGTGCACTAGCTTGAAGAAACTAAATATGTTAGTGACGGAAAAAAAAAAACATCAAGCCTCTATCTCGTATTTCTAAGCAAACACAGCAACACACAGTATTTACACAGGCTTTCTCTACCTCTTGAAATGATTGATGTCAGAGCATACTATTCAATCCGTTAGTCACAAATCCATCAAAATGAAAACTACACTCCAATCTGCTTTCCCCATGTGACGTGCCAGAGAATAGCACCCTATTTTGCACTGGAATGCTTTGTTGGACTGCATCCTTTCTTTACTACGGTAATGGGTCGCATCAAACAAATGTCTAGCCTGCCTGATAGAGAACACAAAGGCCTGGAACATGTGAATGGCTGTCATAGGACTTCCTCAGAACTGGTGAGCTGGAATTGCAACCACTACCTCCCTACCCTCCCTCTACACCCGCGGCTTCGCTACTCCTCTACAAACCGGCTCACCTACCGTCGCTCTACACCGGCGCTGCTACTCCCTACCCGCGCGGGTCCCTACTGACTCCGTCTAACCGGCGCTCCTACCGCGCCCTACATAATATCCAATCTGTGTTTATGTAATTCTGTGTGATTATTTAGGTATTTAGTAAATAAATAATTAAACCCAATGTTGTATTGCTGATTCAACTTGTTAGCCAGGGTTCGTGAAGATAACCAAAAATTCTACGATGTTCAGATGAGACTGAAATAAGGTGACGATTAATAGACTGCTATTGATGTAAAAGATTACTAGGTCTTTAAGAGTTTATTCGGAAGATAACAGCTCTATAAACATTATTTCGTGGTGCCCCGACTTTCTAGTTAATTATCTACCTGATTAGCTTAATCAGGTAATAYTAATTACAGAGAAATTATTTTTATAGAATAGCATGTCATATCMCTTAATCCGGCATWGCCAAAGACACGACACTTGRCTGTGTGCTTAGGGTCGTTGTCCTGTTGGAAGGTRAACCTTTGTTCCAGTCTGARGTCCTGAGCGCTCTGGAGCAGGTTTTCATCAAGGATCTCTGTATTTTTGTATCTTTCCCTCGATTATGACTAGTCTCCCAGTCCCTGCCGCTGAAAAACATCCCCACAGCATGATGCTGCCACCACCATGCTTCACCGTAGGGATGGTGCCAGGTTTCCTCAGACCAGATAATCTTGTTTCTCATAGTCAGAGTCTTTAGGTGCCTTTTGGCAAACTCCAAGAGGGCTGTCATGTGCCTTTTACCGAAGATTGGCTTCCGTCTGGCCACTGTACCATAAAAAGGCCTGATTGGTGGAGTGCTGCAGAGATTGTTGTCCTTCTGGAAGGTTCTCCCATCTCCACGGAGGAACTCTAGGATTCTGTCAGAGTGACCATCGGGTTCTTGGTCACCTCCCTGACCAAGTTCCTTCTCCCCTGAATGCTGAGTTTGGCCRGGCGGCCAGCTTTAGGAAGAGTGTTGGTGGTTCYAAGCTTCTTACATTTAAGAATGATGGAGGCCACTCTGTTCTTGGGGACCTTCAATGCTGCAGATTTTTAAGTACCCTTCCCAAGATCTGTGCTCCGACACAATCCTGTCTCGGAGCTCTACGGACAATTCCTTTGACCTCATGGCTTGGTTTTTGCTCTGACATGCACTGTCAACTGTGGGACCTTATATAGACAGGTGGGTGCCATTCCAAATCATGTCCAATCAATTACATTTACTACAGGTGGACTCCAATCAAGTTGTAGAAACATCTCAAGGATGATCAATGGAAACAGGATGCACCTGAGCTCAACTTCGAGTCACATAACAAAGAATCGGAATACTTATGTAAATAAGGTATTTGTCTTTGGATCTGAATACATTTGCAAAACTTTCTAACAACCTGTTTTCACTTTGTCATTATGGGGTATTGTGTGTAGATTGCTGAGGAAAAAGTTGTATTTAATCCATTTTAGAATAAGGCTGTAACGTAACAAAATGTGGGGAAAKTCAAGGGGTCTGAATAGTTTMMGAATGTACTGTWTGTAGCGATCAGCGGAATTAAATTCAGAGTGAGTCGCCAGKTAACGAGTGTTTAGTCACGCCTACCACAAAGAATAGCATATAGTCTTTGTCCTAGGATTTGAGCTGTTTACTGATCTTTCAACACTAACGTTGCATATATTTTGCACAGAGGGCACTATGTACTTAGGGCACACAGTACTCTTACATACATACATACACACACTAGGAATGCAAGAGTGTAACAGTACAATCTTTCCGCAAAAAAATATATGAGTATACAGCAACTAAAACGTTGTTCTGTTCATGCTTTATGTTATAGGCCTACATCGCTTCAAAACAGTGTTTTGAGTGCACTAGCTTGGAAGAAACTAAATATGTTAGTGACGGAAAAAAAAAAACATCAAGCCTCTATCTCGTATTTCTAAGCAAACACAAGCAACACACAGTATTTACACAGGCTTTCTCTACCTCTTGAAATGATTGATGTCAGAGCATACAATATTCAATCCGTTAGTCACAAATCCATACAAATGAAAACTACACTCCAATCTGCTTTCCCCCATGTGACGTGCCAGAGAATAGCACCCTATTTTGCACTGGAATGCTTTTGTGGACTGCATGCCTTTCTTTGCTACGGTAATGGGTCGCATCAAACAAATGTCTAGCCTGCCCTGATAGAGAACACAAAGGCCTGGAACATGTGAATGGCTGTCATAGGACTTCCTCAGGAACTGGTGAGCTGGAATTGCAACCACTACCTCCCTACCTCCCTCTTACACCGCGCTCCCCTACCTCCCTCTACACGCGCTCCCTACCTCCTCTACACCAGCGCTCCCTTACCTCCCTCTACCCCGCGCTCCCTACCTCCTCTACACCGCGCTCCCTACCTCCCTCTACACCGCGCTCCTATCCTCCCTCTACCCGCGCTCCCCTACCTCCCTCTACCCCCGCTCCCACCTCCCTTACCACCGCTTCTGTTGCTCCCTACCTCCCTCCTACCCCGCGCTCCCTACCTCCCTCTCCTACCCCGCGTCCTACCTTTCCCTTCCTACCCGCGCTCCTACCTCCCTCTACCTCCACTCTCACTACACCCCACTCTCCCTACCCCTCTCCCTTACCCCCCAGCTCTCCCTACCCTCGCTACTAGTCTACCCCTACCTCCCTCTCCACTCCTACCCCGCTCTACTCCCTCCCCTCTCCCCCAGCCTTGCTTCCCAGGCACTCACTTCCCTCGCCTAACTACCCCGCCTCTAGCTCACTCCTCTCTAGGGCTTGCGCTTCCCTCTTCTAGCCATCCCTCTCTCGCTAGGCTTGCCGCGCTTTCCTCCCCTCTCTAGCTCACTCCCTCTTCTCTCTAGGCTGACTGCGCATTCCCCCCCTCTGCTAGCTTCACTCGCCTCTCTCTCTAGGAGCTTGCTCTCCAGAGGACTCTTCTGATAGCTCACTCCCTCTGGGCTACGATTAGGGCTTGCTGCGTCCTGCGACACTCTCTAGCTCACTCCCTCTCTCTCTAGGCTTGCGCTCCCCTCTTTAGCTCACTCCCTCTCTCTCTAGGCTTGCGCTCCCCTCTCTAGCTCACTCCCTCTCTCTCTCTAGGCTTGCGCTCCCCTCTCTAGCTCACTCCCTCTCTCTAGGCTTGCTCTCCCCCTCTCTATGGAGAAACAATATCATCAGGCAATAAAGTATAATGTGCTAGGGATCAGACTTCACCTTTAACCATGCAGCAGAATGCATTGGTTGGCAATGACAAACATAGTACACACTTGTTGAATAGACAGGCTTGGCTCATTTTGGCCCTTATCCAATAAACAAATTGCATGTACAACAATAAACATGTACAACAAGGATTTAGAACAGGTTAAAATAAATATACACATTCTATTTGGACACATATGGGTGATACAGGTCAAGCGGATGGGCATTGTCAACATCACAGTAGATTGCAGCAAGTAACCCGTGACAGCACAATGACAAAAAGGCTGAAGTGAGAGAGAGAGAGGGAGGCAGTCAGCAGTCAGTCACAGAGACTGCGGTCATGTGAGTCTGGGAGAATGCTTTACACGTCAGTGGCTGGTCTCGGATGAGGCTACTAGTATTGGAGATCAGAGCTCCAGCTCAAACCGGTCAAGCCCTCTTTAATATAGCCACAGGAGGAGCTTTAGACAGAATTTCCTATTTCGCCCACATTGTGGTGTACTGCCCCATTAAACACCCCTTGTCAGTCAGTCAGATAGACACACGTCACTCACCGAGGCAGGGGCTTCCTCTGCGCTCCTCTTTTTGGAACTGGAGTCGAAGAGGACATTTCTCCCCCGTCGCTCACAGTCTTGGTACAGTATCAATCTGATCTGGCTAGGGTCCAGCTGTGGGGATGACCAGCTGGAGAGAGAAAGTGAGGAAGGAGAGAGGACACAAGCATGAAGCATATGATCACGCTGGCACTACTAACAATGAATGTAGACATTCTACTAAAACTATCAAAAACGGACTCTGAAAACATCAGCAGCATGTACAGACAGACATTCCCCAGTCAGACCTGTCCTCACACAGTCAGAGTAGCAAAGGCCATCAAACTAAACTGTGTCTGGTTACATAAAGTATGAATAATCATAAAAAGTAAAGAGAGGTGACAGTGATGGACTGACAGTTGGCTAAAAAGCTCTCTTAATCCGTCAGCCCTTTGGGTCGGTGGGCCGGGCCAACAGTCGTACCATTGCTGCCATTCCATCCCTCATACCATCGCCTGCCTGATGGGGAGCAGAGACAGCTATGGCCACCCACCAGCCTCCACCACAGGGGGGAACAGAGACAGCTATGGCCACCCACCAGCCTCCACCACAGGGGGGAACAGAGGCAGCTATGGCCACCCACCAGCCTCCACCACACCACCAGCCTCCACCACACCACCAGCCTCC
>NC_036863.1:6127447-6197650 GCF_002910315.2 Salvelinus sp. IW2-2015 | reverse complement strand
TCCCGGAGGACCTGAGCCCTAAGACCTGCCTCAGGACTACCTGGCCTGGAAACTCCTGGCTGTCCCAGTCCTCAGTCCACCTGCTCGTACTGCTGATAAAGTTTCTGTTCACCGGACCTGATACCTTATCCCGGACCTGCTGTTTCGACCCTCTCTCTCGCTCTACTGCACCTGCTGTCTCGACCTCTGAATGCTTGGCTATGAAAAGCCAACTGACATTTACTCCTGAGGTGCTGACCTGTTGCACCCTTCATAACCACTGTGACTATTATTTGACACTGCTGGTCATCTATGAGCGTTTGAACATCTTGAAGAATGATCTAGCCTTAAATGGTCATGTACTGTTATAATCTCCACCAGGCATAGCCAGAAGAGGACTGGCCACCCCTCAGAGCCTGGTTCCACTCTAGGTTTCTTCCTAGGTTCCTGCCTTTCTAGGGAGTTTTTCCTAGCCACCATGCACCTACATTGCTTGCTGTTTGGGGTTTTAGGCTGGGTTTCTGTATCAGCACTATGTGACATTTGCTGATGTACAAAGTTTTTTTCTAAATACATTTGATTGATCAAGGAACTTTTAATAAAATTCTCCATTGCTGATTGCTAATTTCAAAATTGTTTGATAATTGGTATCACATTAGCCTAACACATAATGGCTGTATATAATTCAAAATTGATTCAGTGTCAGTCAGGGTCCTCACAATTATCGGGGTTCAATGTCCCCTCTATGTGCCCATCATCAAACCTTCACTCAATGACAGCACTGATCGAGGAGGTAAACAAAAACTTGAAAGAGGCTAGAAAGCAAATGATGGTACATCATAGTCATCATCCTTGGACTCAGTAAAAGGACGTCAGAGTTCCAGCCTTGTCCATGAGGCCTACCCTGGGATGAATCAGCATTTTAAGGCAGGCCAAGAATACTCCCATCCCAATTGTAGAGAGCAGAGCAGAATACCTTGTCAAACACTCTGCCTTCATCCCAAATGGCACCCTAATCCCTATATAGTGCACTACTTTTGACATCTGCTCTGCGGGTCCAATTTGGGACGCACCCTGAGACAGCCCAGGTTTTCCATAGCTCCATCTGTTCAGAAACCTATTGCCCCCCAGACAACTAAGTAATCAATGATGTCCGCTCTGAGGCATGCATGAGGTATTCACTGACGGATGAAGAACAGATTTGTCACCAACACACATTAGGCTATTCATATCCAACTAGTCTCACTATGGCCTACAGTTTTAGGCAGTGTGACGTAAATACTGTACAGCCTACATTATGGGATCCAATGACAGTCCCGCCAGCCTAGAGTCCCTGTCAATGTTTCAAGACCACATTATTACTGCTCAGCATGCTGCTTTGATAACCATCTTCTCATATAACCTAGGGAGTAATACGATTCAGCTTAACAGAACAGACCACAAAAACAAAACATACAAAATGAGCTTTGTAAATWATTTTTGCAGCTAGGATACTCAATTGAGTCAAATCGGCCCTCTATCTTATCAGAACAGTAGTCAGCAGACGAGAAAGTGGAACAGTTTATGAACTTTGTATCATTTAACCAGGGACAGAGACAGAGACAGAGAGAGAGAAACAAGGAAACAGACCCTGTGACAGTCAGACATCAGCAGAGCCATTCATAAAACCATCAGCACATGACTACAAGACTGTTACATATAGCAGCAGTGACCTCAATTAGGACTGAGCCTATAAAAAGAGCCTACACAAAAGGCCTACTGTATAAACAACATATTCATTTCCTTGTAGTAGCCATCTCTCAAAGCATACAAGTGTTTCTCTMTCTCTCCCTAGTTTGTGATTGTTTGAAATGTACTACTATTTAGCCTTTGTAATAACAACAATTTCCTTATAGATCAAGTCTATCAATCAGAGCTACAAATAAGCAATGTGTGAGGAGCCGGAGCCTTGCAGTGCCAAAGTAAACTCCCTAAAAATGACAGAAGACAGACAGCCTTTGACTAAAAGGCGGTAAACACTGGTTCCAAATAGAGAAGCAACTCTAAGCCGTCAGAGAACCAAATCTCCACCACATTAAATTGCATAACACAGCAGCAGATTTACACCAGTGTTTCCCTTATATTAATTTAGCAGCAGTGGCAGCTGGGAGAAGAAAAAAAAATATATACACACACACACACTTCTTCCAAGACATGGTTTTAAATGGATAGTCATTGGCTCAATGACAGCAAGCCGTTGGCCTCCTCTAGTAGTAATGTCCCCCCCTCAATTGTGTAAATCTATAGCAACGCAGCTGAACAACTAGTAGATCAAAGCACAACACACACTCTGCAGCGCTCTGTGAAGCTGAAAATACAATCCAGTTAGGAATTCTAACCACATTCAAATCCAACACAGTCAAAGCCTAAAACAGTATCACAAAAACCCAACAACAATTATGCACACAAAAAGCATCAAGCTGGGTAAATATTACTGGGTACCTGGGCATCATTGTGCGTCTGCCAGTCTTTCCCCTACACTCCCCCAGAGCGTGGCTAAGAATAGCACTGAACTAAATACACACAACATGAGACAGTCAGGTGATCTTTGCGCTGTGCTGGACAAAGGCATCCAGGCACAGCCCACTGGGCGGGCGTCTTGTCACCCTCTGAAGCTGAAGAAAGAGACCGGCAGAGCCATCCACTGGAGGACTTCACAGGGAATAATCTGTCCTCCTCACTGTGACCTCAAACAGCCCTCCCTCCCACCGGACTGGCACAGCTACTTAGGCCATTGGCACACACTGTGTAACTGTGTACTTATGTCATTCAAAACTGGGAACTTGGAAATTTCAGACTTCCGAGCGTTCAAGACAACTGGGAACTCGGGGGGGGGGGACAAGCTCCGACTGGGAAAAAAACATTTCGAACGGTCATCCAACTCGGAATTCCAAGTCGGAGACACAGGCATCTTTCTGGAGCTCTGACTTTCCGACCTGAAGATCATTGACGTTATGATTTGACAGATAATCAACCTATGTAACATAATGGTGCTTCCAAGACAAAAACTAAGCTGTGACACTTTTTCTATGTCTGATATGGGGGTCGTTTTTGAATCCACAGCGGGTACTTTTCCAGTGCAGTATTCTGGTGAACCGAGCCAGCTAGGCTATATTAGAACACTCTGGGCTGAAAATTAAACCCTGCTTTAGGACACGGTTGGCTAGAATAGCCTAATCACGCTTTCTTGTGGGTGAAAGAGTACACCTGCTTACCCCTCGTCATTGTCCACTCCAACACAGTAACTGGATCTGTGGGCAACACACACACACACACACACACACACACACACACACAGTCTACTAGTTTTGCACGGTACACCGAAACTTTGGTACTTTTTCGTTATAAAAAATTAATACAACTGTTCGGCACTAGAATTTGTTACGTTCAGTACTTCTGTCAATTATGTCTCACGTGATTGAGAGGATCAAGTTTGAAGAGACTGCTTCTATGCAAATGTTGATCAGTACAATAAAATGATATTGTCCTAGCAATCGTTGTTGATCAGTACTATAAAATGTGTTCTCCTAACTGTTGCCAATAAAATAATATGTTCTAACTGTTGCCTATAAAATAAGTCCTAAATGGAAGGGATTGTTTGTCATCTGTTGCCCCATGAAATCAGCTAAAACGAGCTCATTAACTCAATGCACCACACTTCTCTTGAATAATATACATCCACCTGTATTGACTTACCCAGTTTATCAAGAGATTTACCATTCAAATAAACCACTAGCATTGTTGTTTTTTAGTTAGATTGGTAAAAGTCACATTGATTGTACGATTGTATAATTGATTCATTAATACATGGTTGTCTTAAAAAAATCAAATGTTACGATATTGAAATCAAAAAGATGCCCAACGATTGAACAGAGCAGTAGCTGAGTTCAAGTACCATTCTGTGACTATGGCAAATATGCCTGTTTCTTTGTTGTGGTATTGTTTTGGTCTCGTTGGTAGAGTATTGTGGTACATTAACAACACTGACCACTACTACAAATGAAATAGTCAGGGAAAAGAGCCTTTTACCTCACTCACCCCATTCCCGAGTGTGTGTGTCTGTGTGACCCCTCGAAGAGTGTCAAGATGTGAAACCCCTCTCTCTGGGGCAGGGGKCAGAGGGCACTGGAAGAAGTGGGAATCCTCTCTCCATTCTCTCACAACCCCAGAGAAGACATAAGATGCTAAACACACACAGGCTTCAAATGTTCAAATCAACGTCTGTTTACTTTCTTTGACAACAGGAATGACTGGATACTACTAAACCGTTTCTTTCAACGGCCCTACCTTAGCTGGCTCACAGACACCTGACCGACAACCTGTTGTGTTTCCTTGGTTTCAGCCAGGTGAGCACTCACTTCTGCATTCCACACTCACATGATCTAATGAGTCACATGATCCATGAGTGTGTGTGGATGACATCACATCCACATCTCCAGGCCAACCATGTTCAACCACTGATTGTTCAATAGATTGGAATCCGGAGGAAATCATAAACCCAAGGTCTGTGCGTCTATGACTGAGTGGATCATGCTCCATCGTGAGTGTGTGTAAGAATGTTGTRTAATGTGTTTACTTTACACCAGTGGAGGCTGCAGAGGAGAGGACGGCTCATAATAATGGATGGAACGGAGCAAATGGAACCAAAAACATGGAAGCCATGCGTTTGATGTAGTTGATACCATTCCACTTATTCCGCTCCAGCCATCACCATGATCCCGTCCTCCCSAATTAAGGTGCCACCAACCTCCAGTGCTTTTTGAATYTTATCAGACTTGCCAAACTAACATTCTCTCTGGGGAAAATAAAGTTATTCTATGTTACAGTGCTGACAGAGAACTGAAAACTGTTATTGAGTCTCCTTTTTTTACAACTAATTGACCAATGTCGGATCAATTATTTGAATTCCATTTCATTCGGGTTTTTTTCTCTGAGATCAATGCGCACATTGTGCCATTTTTTCTAGAGATAAATCAGATCAAGCCCAAACTGTGCGATGTAGTTAGGAGTTGTAGTTTCCAACAGTCCAATATTATACATAGTCTAGCGCAGAAAACATGGTCATTAACTACAATGAACATAATCCATTGCGCACCTACTTGTCCGGTATGTGTGTTTCTTTAACGCCTGCTACGTTATGTTAGTGTGGGGCAGACACTGAGAGAGACAGAAGAATGCATGATCAAGAGGTATCTCTACCTGAAAATAAATGATCTAAGTGATTGATAGTAGGCACTCAGCAATCATAAGTAAGTATGCCTTATTTACTTTGAAGAACTACTAAAATAGTGATTTTGTCAGACAGCAGCTCCATGATTAGATGAGATGCCTTGAAATKAAATAGTCATCRAATAAAAYGAATGTAATATACACAWMTRWWWTATTTTATTAAAGTAATGTGAATAAATGGTTAACTATTTTGCTCATTAAGGATAAACCATTTTTTAAGGACAGTTAGTGTAGGGGCAGTTAGTGTCTTTGTGCCAAGACAGGCTGTACCATCTGTTGTCTATGATTAAACAAGTAAGCTAACATATCCAGGGAATGCATGATTTATATTTTGATGTGCAAACCATCAAAATAGGATCCAGAATGATCAGATTTATTTCTGACTCTCCAGAGATGAATTTGCCGACATCTTTGTGCATAGGCCTATTGACCTAGGCCAGGGGCATTTAACTCTTGTCAAACTCATTCYACGGAGGGACGAGTGTCTGCATGTTAGGGCTCTATAAAGAACTCCTCTCACCTAGTTGTCTAGGTCTTAATTGAAAGGAAAAAACAAAAACCAGCAGACACTAGGCCTTCCATGGAATGAGTTCGAAGCCCCTGCCCTAAAAGGGCCGAAGGAGCCTGCTGGTTTTCTGTTTTACCTGGTCATTAAAACCATCTTTCTCCCGCAACTACATTTAAAAAAAATTAATATATTATATATATATAATATATATATATATATATATATATATATATATATACAGTGGGGAGAAACAAGTATTTGATACAACTGCCGTTTTGCAGGTTTTCCTACTTAAAAGCATGTAGAGGTCTGTAATTTTTTATCATAGGTACACTTTCAACTGTGAGAGACGGAATCTAAAAACAAAAATCCAGAAAATCACATTGTATGATTTTTAAGTAATTAATTTGCATTTTATTGATGACATAAGTATTTGATCACCTACCAACCAGTAAGATTCGTCTCTCACAGACCTGTTTCGTTTTTTCTTTAAGAGCCCTCCTGTTCTCCACTCATGACCTGTATTAACTGCACCTGCTTTGAACTCCAACCTCCAACTCTCCAACCTCTCCACAATGGCCAAGACCAGAAAGCGTGTGTAAGGACATCAGGGATAAAATTGTAGACCTGCCAAAGGCTGGGATGGGCTACAGGAAATAGCAAGCAGCTTGATGGAAGGCAACAACTGTTGGTGCAATTATTAGAAAATGGAAGAAGTTCAAGATGACGGTCAATCACACTCGGTCTGGGGATCCAGCAAGATCTCACCTCGTGGGGCATCAATGATCTTGAGGAAGGTGAGGGATCAGCCCAGAACTACACGGCAGGACCTGGTCAATGACCTGAAGAGAGCTGGACCACAGTCTCAAAGAAAACCATTAGTAACACACTACGCCGTCATGGATTAAAAACCTGCAGCGCACGCAAGGTCCCCCTGCTCAAGCCAGCGCATGTCCAGGCCCGTCTGAAGTTTGCCAATGACCATCTGGATGATCCAGAGGAGGAATGGGAGAAGGTCATGTGGTCTGATGAGACAAAAATAGAGCTTTTTGTTCTAAACTCCACTCGCCATGTTTGGAGGAAGAAGAAAGATGAGTACAACCCCAATAACACCATCCCAACCGTGAAGCATGGAGGTGGAAACATCATCCTTGGGGATGCTTTTCTGCAAAGGGGACAGGATGACTGCACCGTATTGAGGGGAGGAAGGATGGGCCATGTATCGCGAGATCTTGGCCAACAACCTCCTTCCCTCAGTAAGAGCATTGAAGATGGGTCGTGGCTGGGTCTTCCAGCATGACAACGACCCGAAACACACAGCCAGGGCAACTAAGGAGTGGCTCCGTAAGAAGCATCTCAAGGTCCTGGAGTGGCCTAGCCAGTCTCCAGACCTGAACCCAATAGAAAATCTTTGGAGGGAGCTGAAAGTCCGTATTGCCCAGCGACAGCCCCGAAACCTGAAGGATCTGGAGAAGGTCTGTATGGAGGAGTGGGCCAAAATCCCTGCTGCAGTGTGTGCAAACCTGGTCAAGAACTACAGGAAACTTATTGATCGCTCTGGCTAATTGCAAACAAAGGTTTCTGTACCAAATATTAAGTTCTGCTTTTCTGATGTATCAAATACTTTTATTGCATGACATAATGCAAATTAATTACTTAAAAATCATACAATGTGATTTTCTGGATTTTTAGATTCCGTCTCTCACAGTTGAAGTGTACATATCATAAAAATGACAGACCTCTACATGCTTTGTAAGTAGGAAAACCTGCAAAATCGGCAGTGTATCAAATACTTGTTCTCCCCACTGTATATCTGCAGGAATCTGCAAAAATTACCGACATAAGCAAAAGATGGGCAATGTCGTTGTAGGTCATTTATAGTCGCAGCTCTAGTTATTTTCAAGACACTAAAGACACTAAAGGCGAGCAGATCAACAACATCTGCATCATTCAGGACTGTTGCTTTGTGGGAAGGTGTTAAAGTTCACAGTTATCCATTGTTATGTAAATGACAGCTGAAAAGGTACCAGTGGCCATGCCTTGGCTCTAAGTTAGAGCAGGTCCGCGGGAGCCATTGCCCATTGAGACACGGGTGCTGGCCTGCGTAGATGGAAAAGTCACTCTTTTGGGAAAAACACTGGTGTAAATCCTCATTGGAAATGCTGCATAAAAGCTCCTACAATATTGACAATGTCTCACTCGCTGAGAGAAAGAAAGTAGGCATTCAGGCGACTGTGATTCCATCCCAAATGGCACCATATTCCCTTTATAGTGCCCTACTTTTGACCAGGGCTCTATAGGCCCAGTGTAATAGCACACTATCTGGTTAGATTTGATAATCCCACAAAATCAGCAMTATGTCTGTGTGCTGATGTCTAAAGATAATACTGCCACCTCACACCGTCTATGATATGGGACTCTCTCCTAAGTAGGGTAGGGCTATATTACATTCTGAGAGGCCTTTAACTTTTCATATCAGTCTATGGAGTGTAACATCAAACATGATTCCTAATCTGATTCATGCTGTAATGGTCCACACCCTGCAACACTACACCAAAAGGACACTGCCAGTACCATGGCCCTATTATGCAAAAACTGTATTATCTGTGATAAAAGTAACATAATAATTGATCAACAATGGATATTRTTAGCCTAGTAATAATAATGCAATAGCTACATATGAATGTTAGGCAAAGTAACAGACAGTACGTGCAAAATCAGAAAGCTCTTTGTGCATACTAGCTTAGATCCATTTAGAGACCACTGTCAAAGCAAGGGCCAATAGGACTCTAGTCAAAAGTACTGCACAAGCCTATATAGGGAATATGGTGCCCTTTGGGACACAACCTCTGATTGACAATTCTGGGATACAGCGAACAGGGTTCTGGCAAAGTTAGTATTGAAACCAAAGTTGGAATTTAGAGAGTTAGATTAAAATCAAGAAAAATGCAGGTGCACTTTATTTCTTTTTTTAAAACAGGTTTTCAAAGGCTTTGGATGTGGTTTATGAAGAAACCCCGATTGTGCTGCTAACTAACAGCACAGAAGAGTTCCAGAAATAGGCCTAATAGGCTAAACAACTGTACATTTGATAGCCTAAATCTCACACAAATAGGCTGATTAATAGGCTAGTCTTTTAATTAAAGGGGCAGTCTRCAGTTGAAACAAAGTGTCTCCCCTCCTGTTTTAGTAAAGTTAGTAGGGCTGACCCCAATTARTCGACTGGTCAATTGTTTGGTCGTTATGCTTTTGGTCGACCAAGATTTATTTATTTTGTGTTACTGCTCAACTAAAACACACACACACAGTACCAGTCAAAAGTTTTAGAACACCTATTCAAGGGTATTTCTTTAATTTTACTATTATATTTGTAGAATAATAGTTTAGACATCAAAACTATGAAATAACATATGGAATCATGCAGTAACTAAAAAAGAAACAAATCAACATATTTTAGATTMTTCAAAGTAGCCACCCTTTGCCTTGATGACAGCTTTGCACTCTCTTGGAACTCTGTCAACCAGCTTCACCTGGAATGCTTTTACAACAGCCTTGAAGGARTTCCCACATATGCTGAGCACTTGTTGGCTGCTTTTCCTTCACTATGCGTTCCAACTCATCCCAAACCATCTCAATTGGGTTGAGATCGGATGATTGTGGAGGACAGGTCATCTGATGCAGCACTCCATCACTCTCCTTCTTGGTCAAATAGCCCTTACACAGCCTGGAGGTGTGCTGGGTCAATGTCCTGTTGAAACCAAATGATAGTCCCACTAAACACAAACCTGATGGGATGGCATATCGCTGCAGAATGCTGTGGTAGCCATGCTAGTTAAGTTGTGCCTTGAATTCTAAATAAATCACAAACAGTGTCACCAGCAAAGCACCCCCACACCTCCTACTCCATGCTTCATGGTGGGAACCACACATGCGGAGATCATCCATTCACCTACACTGCGTCTCACAAAGACASGGCGGTTGAAACCAAAAAACTCAAATTTGGTCTCATCAGACCAAAGGAAAGATTTCCACCGGTCTAATGTCCATTCCTTGTGTTTCTTATTGGTGTCCTATAGTAGTGGATTCTTTGCAGCAATTTGACCATGAAGGCCTGATTCACGCTGTCTCTGAACAGTTGATGTTTGTATTTATTTGGGCTGCAATCTGAGGTGCAGTTAACTCGAATGAACTTCTCCTCGCAGCAGAGGTAACTCTGGGTCTTCCTTTCCTGTGGCGGTCCTCATGAGAGCCAGTTCCATCATAGCGCTTGATGGTTTTTGCGACTGCACTTGAAGAAACTTTCCATATTGACTGACCTTCATGTCTTAAAGTAATGATGGACTGTCATTTCTCTTTGCTTATTTCAACTTTTCTTGACATAATATGGACTTGGTCTTTTACCAAATAGGGCTATCTTCTGTATATCACCAACACAACTGATTGGCTCAAAGAAATTCCACAAATTAACTTTTAACAAGGCACACCTGTTATTTTAAATGCATTCCAAGTGACTACCTCGTGAAGCTGGTTGAGCGAATGCCAAGAGTGTGCAAAGCTGTCATCAAGGCAAAGGGTGGCTATTTGAAGAATCTCAAATATAAAATATATTTTGATTTGTTTAACACGTTTTTGGTTACTACATGATTCCATATGTGTTATTTCAGAGTTTTGATGTCTTTACTATTACWCTACCAAGTAGAAAATAGTTAAAGAATAAAGAAAAACCCTGGAATGAGTAAGTGTCCAAACCTTTGACTGGTAAACTCAGCGTGAAAGGTGAAAAATGTCATTCTCTGATCCAGTGGAAACGTCATAAAATAGGCCGACCTGATTACTTCTTATCAGTGCTTGACTTATATTCCGGTACTCATTTTGGGTGMTGGTACCGTTTCTATTTAGGTGCARGAGCACCACAACACTTTTGAGCGAATATACTTTCAAAAGGAACAGGAGCTCAAGCAGTAGAACATTTGAGGTGSCGGTACTCAGCTCCGGTGAGCAGCTTCTTATCCCTTGCGCAAATAGCCTACAGCTGTGTCCGTCCTGAGYTCGGGAAACTGTGGGCCCAGAATATTGTATACAATGTTGCTAGCAAAGCGCAAGCTTTGGCTGGACCCAAGTTAATAGTTGATACAATGTTTCAAGTTGGTTGCAGACAGGCCATGTGTAGCCAATGTGATTTATATGATAAATCTTTTTTTTATTTTTTTATTTTTTAAAATCAGGATGTTTTTATTTGTTGGCTTTATGTTGGCTATTTTTTACATAGTTGGCAATAGACGTAATTTTTTTAGGTTTGTATCATTTTCATTTAGATAGAATTTTGATTAACCACATGACAAAGATTGAGATATGAAGACGTTATTATAAATGAAACTGTTTCATGAAAATGTGCATATGAAAACCATAAGTGGARCGCAGATTGGTAGAAGAWAAATTGGCATTCCGCATGAGAAGGTTGCCGACTCCTCATGTAGCCTATTACCGGCAACTTCAGGAGAGTACTAGCAGAATCTGAGAAAGTCAGCAGGAGCAGGAGGAGAATAGTTGGGTCTAGACCTCTTGCGCCCCCTTGAGGCATTTGTCTTATGTCATACCGTAAGCTTAAAGCATCAGACAAACTCAATGCATATAGTTGATTTTATTAAAAAACWTGTCTATATATTGAGAAATACATGTTCAGACATTTTGACCGAACAATTGGTCAAAAGAACAGACAACTTTCTGTTGAACAAGACAGCCCTAAGTTATTAAAGGAAAATATATATTGGTGTTTGTTTGTCCATTGTTGACACAATCCCAAAATGTTTTCCTTGTCAGCAATCAAGTTTTCATGATATGTAACTTTAAAAATACAGAAATCCTCGCATGATGCAATTTGCATCATATGACACAAAACGAAGCATYATATTATGCAAAATGCAAAGTACGGGATGACTTCTGTATTTTGAATGTACATATCTTGAAAACTTGATTTCTGACAAGCAAAACATTTKGGGATTGTGTCAACGGACTAATGAAATTAATACCAAAARAWTGGATGGAGTTTTCCATTAAGGGATGGGCCTGGAGAAAAAAATATATATCTTTACCATGACTGCTGTTCTGAGAACTCCGGGCCACTTAAAATAGCCCGTATAGGAAGAACATGTCGACAAGCTGTCTTACTGACCACTGGCCTGCCTGCTGAGATACAACACACTCACTAGCCAAACTCATATTATTATTAATTTAAAAAAAAATAAAAGGTAGCCAAACCATCACTTAAAACAGGGGGAGGGAATAAAAAAGCAATAACTTTCCCTCATCTAACCTGGCAGTTACTTTTATAGATTGTGACTGACTGGGGAATACAGACATGTGATACTCTGGCAGACATTATGATTGATGATCCCTCACATGACACACACACTGTTTTGAAACTATGTGCAGAGGGACAGGAGAAGGAACTTGAGCATAGATTTCTCCTCTCTCAACCCATTTAACTACTATAGCTAAAGGCTTAATAGACAAACAGAAATTATTGAAAATATCAGTTCAGCATTTATGATCTACAGTGATCTGGCTGGGGAAGGAGCAGTGTGTTAAGTCCACACTTCAGGCTGTGCTGTGGTACAGGAAGGAACTTTGTTTGCAACAGGGGCAGGCAGGGGAGAAAACAAAGCCCCTGGGTGGGATCTCTCAGCAATGTACAGTATGCTGCTCTTGGGTCACTCATAACCAAGGAAATATGAGCGCTGTTTAGGTTTTCCTCAGAGGGTCAGCCAACCTGCTGCCCTGCCTGGTATTCTTAGGGAGGGACAGTGCATTGATGTGGCAGTGCTGTTCCAGGCCCAGTCCAACAGAGACGTATTAACATGAACTTTTCCTTACTTGTCTCAGATTGATATGACTATGGGTTTAGAAGAGCCGTCGATAAGTAAGCGGCACAGTGACATCTCATTCCCAGCATGTTTGCGCCCTCACAAACTGCTCCAGATGAGAAGTTTGCTCAGAACGGTAATTCACAAAATCTTAAGGCTCAATCACAGGTGTCAGTATCTGAGTAGTGTCACTGTCAGATAAGCAAATGAATTAAATTAGACACCAAAGTGTTGCTTCTTCAGACCTGTGCCTGAGTAAGTGTTACAGTAAACTCCTGTCTGTCAGTCCTGCATGTCTGATAAACGAAGCCTGTGTACCAAAGAAATGTACTGTCATGTGGGCCAGAAAGGGAATAATAAGCCATGACCCAATTGAAGCCAAAGGGCAAAATGCACTATGCTCCATTTATCCATCTCAGACAAGGCATATTTCTGTCTGTAGAATGTGGTTGACACATAGGTGAGRGTACTTAGCATCGGGGGTCTCATGAGTGACACAAATAGAATCCAACTGACATTTTTCTTGACATTTAAATTATAGGCCTATAAATCACAAACATTAAATATTTTGGCATGACATGGATGACATCCCAAAAATGACATGGCAGTATTTAAGAATTTATAAAAAGTATTTCCCAATGCGCAGTAACAGAAGGTCAATGCCACCAATGCTTTGTACTTTCATGGTAATCAGAGAAAGTATAGCACAACTACAGTATTTACAGAGCCTTCACAGCGCAACATCAGTTTACCAGCCATCTAGATGTCAGAGGCCCATTGAAMAGTCACGTGCACCGTTGCACGTACATAACTACTGTGCCTGCGACTGGGTACAGTAGCTTGCATGCACGTTGTACTTGGCACTAAGTGATGATAATAAWCTTGAATTGTAGCTAGCTAGTTATGCATTCTTGTTGTTTGTGTTCACTGATATTAAACATAATTCCGATAATGTATTTCACTGTAAGTAAACGCGACAAAGATACCCTATCCAGCACAACACAAAATATTAACATCATTAGCTTCAAGTAATTTCCAACAAAACAGCGGAGGCACTGCATATTTTCTACAAAGACCCAGTTTTTCTCAAGCGATTTCACAATGTGATTGGAGTGGGTTAGCTAACTTAATTAGCAGGTGGCAATAATTAAGGTCATCTTAAAGCTGTCGTTATCAGAATGGTAGGTGGTTAAAACACGTTGCATATTATGGATTGCAAAACTATCTTAATACCTAATACTCGGGACAACTTCTGCTCACCACTTGCACAAGAGAATGAGCTGCTCAACTAACGTTAACACGCCAGCTAGCTATAGCTTGCAGTTTAATGTAGATTGCATGCGCACAAACCTGAACGCGGGGTCCTCTTTGTTGCATCTTGGGGGCGGCGAAAATGAATTTCTTTTATTAAAAAGTTTCTGAAAAAGAGTTGGAGGCATTTTAGAAAGTCTCGCTTTCTTCCAAATCCAAGTGCAGCCCTAGTTCCTTGAAACGAACTCCATTTGTGGCAGAGTCATATGACAGGCATTAGTCACACGAACTGCTTGGAAACCCACTACAGTTTTCTGATTGGACGACGATCCACTGCTACTTCTCGAAAACACTTGATTGGATGATATTTTTGGCCAAACACCACGTGGTCAAAATAATCACTCTGTTTATGTTTTGGCTGAAAGTTCGAATACATGACACCAAATAGAAATGTACATTCAAAACCTAAAACATTATAAATAAATAATTGGTATACATCACAGTCCAATTCTATGCCTGAAATATACATCACATGTTTATTCAAATAATAAGCTCAAATACTGCAGAACTGTAATTGTATCAATTTATTATGTTAATTAAATTAAAATTGTACATTATGTATCTACATTATCTATTACAGCAACAGAATTTCATTTTTTTAATTTATTTTTTTAACCACAACCTGTCTGTCCATGGACTGTGAAAACCTTTAGRGATCAGAAGTGTCCTAAAAGAGAATGAATAAAATGGGCATTGTGAGATTAATGTTTAGAGAAAAGGGCATGTAAAATAAGGTTAAAATATGAGCTTCAGACAATGTGGTTTGTTTGCTTTCTCACCTGTATTGATGACAGCTTTTACAAGTTGTGGTAGCTTTACTTCCTGGAGGACTGGAAGTGGTACACTTTGCACAGATGGTTCAGCCCTTTAACTACTTGGTACTTTTATCTTTGAACTGCAGAGTGAATAAAGCACAATATTCAATAACAATGGAAAATGAACAAAAGTAACAGCAGATCAATCATACTCAACCATTACTATAAATCATAAAAACAAAACAGTCAAATGTTTAATGGATAGGGAAGCATGGATTTCTCCCGAGTAGGAAAAACTCGAGCCCGATTTACAGCTAATAACTAGAGCCAAGAGCTTTCCCTGGGGGCGTATTACCTACGGAAACTGTTCACTGTTTGAAAACCAAACGGAAGCAAACAGAGCATTTTACATAAACATATTAGTCATTTAGCAGACACTCTTATCCAGAGCGACTTAGTGAATAAATGTTCATACTTTTTCTGTACTGGTCCCACCATACCAACTTAGCCACACAGGAGCAAAGCGAGAGTTTCTATTCAAGTAGGTCCCTCCCCATTTTGTTCAGTTTGCTTCCATTTAAGAAATGTTTTGCCACAGAATTAGCTAAATGAATACACCCCAGGTCCGGTCACATTGGTCAGGAAAAACTCCTGGCCCTACCCATGGAAATACTTGAGGATGCAATGAAAGGTCTCTTCAGAGGAGAGGCATGGGTAATGACTAGGGCTGCAAAGGKTCAGAAGCTTAAATTCATAAAAAAAAGTTAGCTTATAACAAGTGAACCTTTTTAGTGGGATACACAATGCAATTCTACGTCTTGTAGCATATTTTTGTTAAACTATCCCCAATTCAATGGAATTGCARCCCTCTGCATTCACATTGCACTCTTCCATCACATGTACAGCTGATTCTCAAGATCTTGCACAATAATGAGATGCTATTGAGCTCACACTACTAGACTGTCTGAGCCAAGGACTACATGCTTTCTGGTAAGTTTTGATTAAAATACTGGGTGGGGTGAATATATTTTATATGACATACATGATTTTTTGTTAACTAGTAAATAGTAGCCTACAGCAAAGTGTGTTCAAATCATTTCTAACTTGTTAACAATTTCTGCTAGTTAGTTTTTGCTACCATGTGGGTTTTAGCTTGCTTGAGCCTGCTGAGGAGTGTTAATTCTCCTGTTTCCATACATGTTTCATTTTAAAACATTTCTTACAAAGGAGTTGTTTAATCTAACTGCTTAACTATTTATCTGTACATGGAATTGTATTTGTTTTTCTTTTACACATTTCTTCTAATCTTTACAGGAAAATACCACGGGCACTATCTGATATGTGAAGATATTTCACTGCAGCTAATGTAGAAGGAAAAGCTGTGTACATTTGMAAATACTGTGCCAAATCATATGTGAAGAATGCAACAAAGATGCAGAATCATCTAGCCAAGTGCATAAAGTTCCCTCAGCTCTCACAACAAGCAACCTCTGACAAAAGTCCCTCTTCTATTTGAGGTGAAAATGATGAATCAGACACCTTATCGATAGCAACAGCTCATGGTCCTCCTGGAATGAGAAGTTTTTTTGACTCAATGGAGGAACAGAGTAAGAGAAATGCTGATGAATGTCTTGCTCGAGCTGTGTATGCAACTGGTTCACCTCTGATGCTCACAGGCAATGTGTATTGGAAGAGATTTCTGAATGTTCTTTGCCCAGAATACACCCCTTCAACCAGACATGCTTTATCTACTCATTTGCTGGATGCAGAGTTCAAYAGAGTTCAAGTGAAGGTCAAGMAAATCATAGAGAAAGCAGACTGTATTGCAATCATCTCTGATGTGTGGTCGAATGTTAGTGGGCAAGGAATAATTACCTACATCTCCACCCCTCAACCAGTATTCTATAAGAGCACAGACACAAGGGACAACAGACACACCGGTCTCTACATTGCAGATGAGCTGAAGGCTATCATCAATGAYCTTGGACCACAGATGGTATTTGCACTGGTGACAGACAATGATGCGAACATGAAGGATGCTTGGTCTAAAGTGGAGGAGTCCTCCCCTCACATCACACCCATTGGCTGTGCTGCTCATGGATTGAATCTGCTCCTCAATTACATCATGGCACTGGAAACAATGGATACACTCTACAAGAGAGCAAAGGAAATGGTTAGGTATGTGAAGGGTCATCAAGTTATAGCAGCAATCTACCTCATCAACAAAGTGAGAAGAATAAGAGCACCACATTGAAGCTGCCCAGCAACACCCGTTGGGGTGGTGTTGTCATCATGTTTGACAGTCTCCTAGAGGGGAAAGAGTCTCTCCAAGAAATGGCCATATCACAGTCTGCCGATATGGACAGCCCCATCAAGAGGATCCTCCTGGATTATGTATTTTGGGAGAGAGTGGTAAGCAGCCTGAAACCTATAGCAGTAGCCATTGCATGGATTGAGGGAGACAATCCCATCCTGTCTGATGTTCAGACTCTGCTTGCAGATGTAAGAGAAGAAATCCATACTGCCCTGTCCACTTCACTGTTGCTCCAAGCAGAGGAAACTGCAGTTCTGAAATATATCACAAAGCGTGAAGACTTCTGCCTGAAGCCCATACACGCCACAGCGTACATGTTGGACCCCAAGTATGCTGGCAAGAGCATCCTGTCTGGTGAAGCGCATCAACAAGGCCTATGGTGTCATCACTACCGTGTCTTGCACCTTGGCCTGGATGAGGGCAAGGTTCTTGGCAGTCTGGCGAAGTACATATCCAAGCAAGGGCTTTGGGATGGAGATGCAATATGGCAGTCGTGCCAACATATCTCATCAGCCACCTGGTGGATCTCAGGCTCTCTACACGGTTGCCTCCATCATCCTCCAAATCCCACCAACATCAGCCGCCTCAGAGCGCAACTGGTCCTTGTTTGGGAACACACACACACACCAAAGCACGCAACAGGCTGACCAATACAAGGGTTGAAAAATTGGTGGCGACCCAGGCAAATTTGAGCCTTTTTGAGACTGACAACGAGCCATCCGCAACAAGGTTGGAAAGTGACAGCGAAGATGAGGTCTCAAAGTCTGATGTTCAAGAGGTGGACATTGAGGAGGTCCAGCGAGAAGACATGGAAGCCTGAGAGGAAGACAACCAAAGCTTTAGTTTCTAGACTCATTTTACAGATGTGTTGAACACGTTTTTGGGAGATGCGATGGATCATTGGGATCATTCAATATTCCCTTTTGTTGTTCAGTGAAATCATCCCATGTGAAGAGTCAACTCAWTTAATTAAAGTTCAATTCATAACTAAATCGTTTAATTTTCTATTGGAAGGATTTAATCATTTGCAATTATGTCTACTTTTGATAAGGTCTCCATATGATATGGTAAATATATCCAATGCAAAAAACATCTACATTTAAATGGTATTAATATTAATTTGCATATATTTCCATTATTTCCCATGGAAAATTTCCACCTCTGAATATACCCCAAAATGAAATTTCTGCAAGACATTTTTGTCCTAGGAACCAACCATTTTACTAACATCTGCAGGACTTCATCCTATGTAGAAATTGTGCTTACCAAACATTACCCTCATCTTCAAATGTATCTGTCGAACCCCCACCAACATTGGCGAATATACTCTGGTGACGAAAAATACCAGGACATGGTCAGTCAAACAACATACTATGAGAGCAAATTCATGATACATGGCATCTGCAATCATTCAAAGACTGCCAATTCAGAGAGGATGCTTACCCTCACGGAGGAGTACCTCTGCCTCAACTTTTGAAAGAAGGTGTCTCTTTCTTTCTTGTCTGCAAAGTCAAAGAACTTGGCTTGCTCTGGTGAGTGATGTGTGGGTCTTTTCAGGACTTGAGGGACTACTTCAGGTGCAGCAGTTTCTCTGTTGTCTACTGTGTCTCTGATCCTCTCACTGACCGTGTGGTCACTGACAGGCTCCACATTCTTCACTACCATCTTCTCAGTGGTAACAGAGTCACTAAATTTTACTCTCTTCCTGCATTTGATCTTCCTGGGTCTAATCGTCACTGGCTGTGAGAGGAGGACTTCATTACTAACTGACATTCTTACACTTGCAGATGAGCCACAGTTTCTCTTTACATGCCACTTGTAGCTCTGATAGAATCTGAGAAATATAAGACAGGCGAGTGTTTTCATACCCTTTGTGTTTTCTTGGGGACTGAGGGCACAGTTACTCCTCCAGCTAGGGGTGTGCTTTCAACGGACACATAGGCATTGAACAGCTTGTCTACAAATACATGGAAAATAAATAATCAGTTCTATATGCGTTCTCCCGCTTTTGTTAGGTATTTTTTCAAAAAACAAATTACTATTAGTTATTTAAAAATAATTATGAAATATATTAGAAGCAAATACCTGAATATGTACTTCTAACGGGTAGCGCTAAACAGCTGTGAACAAATAAAGGTTCTTTGTTAGAATATAAATTACTATTCATTCTATGAAAAAGTAAATTTCACATCTTATACAAAGAGTCGAGCCATTCAATCAAATTGACCTTTTTTCCTGATCTTTTCCATCATTCATTTGGGAACTGTCTGCAAAGGGAAAAAAATACATTTTGCGCAGATAAGGAAGCATGGAATACTAAACCTCTCCAAGGTTGACAAGGTTTCAGGGTCCTTAAAATTAAAAAATAATAATAATTAAAATTACAAAAACTTGGGTTATGTTCCAAATGGCACCATTTTCCCAAGATAGGTCTCTGGTCAAAAGTGGTGCACTGGGTGYGCAGGTCAAAACAGTAGTCTATAAAGTCAATAGGGTGCCCTTTGGGGTAACATCCTGTATGTCCAGTATTGTGCTGTATCTCTTACCAATGATGGAGGACAGGTTAGGAGGCTGCTGCATGTGGATGTCCTCAGCATCGCTGACATCTAGGAGAGTGGAGTTCTTTACATTCAGGTCCAACATCTCCTCACTGGGGAAGGCCACTATCTCTTCTAAACCGCAAAAAAAGATGGGATTGAAAAATCCCTGTCACTCAACTTCTTAGGGCATGGGCCGTCAGCCAGGTCTTTTTACAGTGCCTGCTGAGTCCTAGACCAACACACACACACACACACACCATAGACTTTCTCTCTGCGGAACTGCTCAGGTGAGGGCAGACTGCTGGAGCTAGTATCGCTGGAGATGTCAGCAGAGTCCGTCTCATCACAATCCAACAGGAGGGAGGAAACACCCACTTGTGAAACTGCAAATAGAAAAAATATTACGTTCAATAGTAAACTTTGACYCATTTGCAATTACCAATCCACAACATGAAGGACCAAAGTGAGCATGGGTTTATCCATTAACTGACAAAAAAAAACATGTTCCTAACTCAACTTGAACCGTCTTCTGTGCTATAATGTATTGTGCTCTCCTGAAAAGAGAAAATGGAGAGTGATAAGTTAGTCAAGTGAATCGGAGGTGATGCAAACTGGTTTAATGACTTTTCACTCACAGKTCCATTTGATTCCAGCATTCTGTTCATCCAGGGACCAGTTGACGATACAGATCTGTTGAGGCACACATAATGGTATGTACTAGGAATGAGCAGTCACATTAATGCTAGCTTCAAATCTTACCTGTCTGCATCCCAAATGGCACCCCATGGCACTGGTCAAACATAGATCTCTAAATGGGGAATAGGGTACCATTTGGGACTCAACCCTTATCTGATTGTTATAAATTGTTTAACAGATGAAGCAGCTCACCCGTGATCAGTGCATGTTGACTCATTTATGGGTGACAGAGCATGGCCTTTTCGCCGTGCGCAGAGGGGTTTAGGGAAGAGTCCCTTCAGTTCTGAAATTTAAACAAAAGACTTGATCAGATTGCCTGGCATCCAGACCAATTTGCTTCTGCCAGGCAAGTGATCAGCAACCATAGTAGTCAAACCTAATGATTGGCTATGAACAAGTCTTAACTTCCTCTGCAAGGTTAAACCTCTGCTTGGGAATGAGTATACTACTGGGCTTGTTTAACTTTTTTGTCCACCAGTTGTGCTGCATGTAAATCCGTGTGTAGCTGGTTGTCAAAAACTGTTTTTGTAATACTTTGTAGATGGCTACATCTTATCTGTGTATGAAGATACCACTTGAAGAAATCTGGGGAGAGATGGCCTTCAGGACAGGTATAATCATAGTAGCTCATACTGTCATTGAAAGGCATCCCATTTCTTACTGCCTCTTGTGAAACCTGACTTCAGAGGCGTATCGCCACTCTGCCTTCTGGAGCTGCTGCTGAGCATTCCTTCTCGTCTTGTGATGGTGTCGTCACTCCGACATTTTGGACGAACCATTCGGGCAAAAACACGATTATTCTTTGGAGAGAAAAGTTACAGTTGAATCAAAACACGTACGAGGCTCATTGATGCATTTACATCCATTTAATATGAAGGCAAGGTGAGAATGAACTTTCAACTTGAACGTGTTTGGGTGTCCCGATAATGACGCCTGCTAAGTTAGCTACAGTAGTTAGCTAACGGTAGCCAACGTTTGTTAAATTTTTGGCCAGGCAGGTGTTTCACTTGTTAGATTAGAGTATAAAGCCAGCAAACCAACGAATCAGAAAGATAGTTTGAACAAACAATTATTAATTTAATTATTAAAACGTTGTCATTGGCCATAGCTAGTTTTATTTTTTTAAATTCACAAACCTCCGTAGACCTCTGGATCATCAGCAACTGCTTCTTCTGGGGTATTACGGCRGTCCGCAAACAAGTATTATCGGTGCATGGCGCCACCTACTGTATTGGCTGTGTATCAGCCTACTATTCTGTAGTATGAATTCATTACACTTTGTGAAAAAATTGCACCCATTAAAAACTCACCACTATTCCACTAGTTTGGTCCTATCTGTTCCTACTCCAGGCCAGCAGCCTTGGAGGACGGGACACTATCATTCAAAACATCTTGTAACTCTTCTGCAGTAAAATCTCATACACCCAAATCAAAAAAAAAATATTGGTCAAATGCACATATTTAGCAAATGTTATTGCGGATCTCCACCATTCACAACAATACACACAAATCTAAAAGTAAAAGATTGGATTCAAGAAATATATAAAAATTTGATTGAGCAATGTCTGAGTGGCATTGACTAAAATGCAGTGGAATAGTATATACATATGAGATGACTAAAGTAGTATGTAAACATTATTAAAGTGGCCAGTGATTCCAAGTCTATGTATATAGGGCAGCAGCCTCTAAGGTACAGGGTTGCGTAACTGGGTGGAAGCCCGCTAGTCATGGCTTTTTAACAGTCTGATGGCAATGAGATAGAAGCTGTTTTTCAGTCTCTCGGTCTCAGCTTTGATGCACCTGTACTGACTTCGCCTTCTGGATGATAGCGGGGTGAACAAGCCGTAGCTCGGGTGGTTGTTGTCCTTGATGATCTTTTTGGCCTTCCTGTGACAATCGGGTGCTGTAGGTGTCCTGGAGGGCAGGTAGTTTGCACCCGGTGATGTGTTGGGCAGAGCTCACCACCCTCTGGAGAGCCCTGCGGTTGCAGGTGGTGATATAGCCCGACAGGATGCTCTCAATTGTGCATCTGTAAAAGTTTGTGAGGATTTTAGGGGCCAAGGCAACTTTATTCAGCCTCCTGAGGTTGAAGAGGCGCTGTTGCGCCTTCTTCACCACACTGTCTGTRTGGTTGGACCATTTCAGATCGTCAGTGATGTCTATGCAGAGGAACTTGAAGCTATCCACTTTCTCTACTGCAGTCCCGTCGATGTGGATAGGGGCGTGCTCCCTCTGTTGTTCCCTGAAGTCCACGATCCGCTCCTTTGTTTTGTTGATATTGAGTGAGAGATTATTTTCCTGGCACCACTCTCTCGTCATTGTTGGTAATCAGGCCTACTACTGTTGTGTCGTCTGCAAACTTGATGATTGAGTTGGAGGCGTGCGTGGCCACGCAGTCATGGGTGAACAGGGAGTACAGGGGGGGTCTGCATTCAGCATTCTTACATAGATATTCCTCTTGTCCAGATTGGATAGGGCAGTGCGCAAAGCGATGGCGATTGCATCGTCTGTGGCTCTATTGCGGCGGTAAGCAAATTGAAGTGGGTCTAGAGTGTCAGGTAARGTAGAGCTGATATGATCCTTAACTAGCCTCTCAAAGCACTTCATGATGACAGAAGTGAGTGCTACAGGGCAATAGTCATTAGTTCAGTTACCTTTGCTTTCTTGGGAACAGGAACAAAGGTGGACATCTTGAAGCAAGTGGGGACAGCAGACTGGGATAGGGAGAGATTTATTATGCCCGTAAACACTCCAGCCAGCTGGTTTGTGCATGCTCTGAGGACGCGGCTAGTGATGCCGTCTGGGSCGGCAGCCTAGCGAGGGTTAACATGCTTAAATGTCTTACGTCGGTCATGGAGAAGGAGAGCCCAGTCCTTGGTAGTGGGCCGCGTCAGTGACACTGTATTATCCTCAAAGTKGGCAAAGAAGGTGTTTAGCTTGTCCGGAAGCAAGACGTCAGTGTGCGCGACGTGGCTGGTTTTCCCTTTGTAATCCGTGATTGTCTGTAGACCCTGCCACATATGTCTTGTGTCTGAGCTGTTGAATTGCGACTCCACTGTCTCTGTGCTGATGTTTTAACTATTTGGTTGCCTTACTGARGGAATAACTACACTGTTTGTATTTGGCCACATTCCCAGTCACCTTGCCGTGGTTAAATGTGGTGGTTCGCACTTTCAGTTTTCCACGAATACTGCCATCTATCCACGGTTTCTGGTTTGAGTAGGTTTTAAAAGTCACAGTGAGTACAACCTCTCCAATACACTTCCTGATGAACTCAGTCACCGTATTCGTGTATTCGTAAATGTTATTCAWAGAGGCTACCCGGAACATATCCCAGTCCGCGTGATCAAAACAGTCTAAACAATCACCCAAGTAGTTCTCTGCAGCTGCCACCACAACATCTATCCTCTGTGATTTAAGTTCCATTGCTGAGGTACAATTGACATCCATGGCCATGAATGCCAACAAAAAAGAAACTTACTGAAGCATGTGTTATTCCTATCACTCTCTATCGGCCTCGGCCTCCTCACAGGGATCCTCTTAGGATCCCTCACCCTCACCCTGGACCCATCTTCCTCTAATACTCTCTTTACTGCCTCAGCATAGCACATCTTCTGCCATACTCTGATCCTGGCAACCTCAACCTGCCTTTCACCAGACCCCTCTAATCTCCAGCACCATGGGTACCACTACAGTTAATACACAACTTTTTCCACCGATACTACACATTCCTTTGTCTCATGTCCTCCTGCACACTTCTTACATCCATGAATCTCCCTCCTACACACTACTGCTACATAAGCCATAAGCTTGACACCTAAAACACGTCAGTGGACTTTATCTGGTGAAGACTCTGCATCAAAGCTCAGTAGTACACACGGTGTCTTCTCTGTTTCACCACCTCTCCACAGGTTTGAGTCACACCAAACGGCGTGCGTCACAAACACTGGGAATCTTCAACTTCMGTTGACCCTCTTCAACACTTAATGCCACTCCAGTTATCACTCCTTTCAACGGCGCYCTGCTCTGGAGAGGAAAGCATGTCACACTTATTTTCTCCAGTCGCGTGGTGCGGAGGCGCACGCTCCCTCTGGAGGGCATAAACGCTTAAAAAATCTACACGATTCCACTTTGTCACTTTCAACAACCTAACAATCCCCAACCTCTTTTCCACCCATCGTGACACCACATACGGATCAGCCAGAAGGCAACAATCCATTCTCTCCAAAAATCTTTCTCCCACTGGGCCAAAATCATCTTCATCACCATCGGGAGGAGGCTCAAACTCTACGGTTTTCACAGCACCTGCCACCTTAGTTAATTCATCCTCACTCTCGTCATGTTCAATTTCGTTCTGCAGCACTCCATATTTTCTCTTAATATGTTCCTGTTTTTTTTGTTTTTTTCACTGCCCGCTTTCTTATCGAACTCTATGGGATCCTCTGACTCCACCTCCAAGTCCAACAACAATTCGGGTGTAGGCCTGCCCGTCATCTTGGCACCCCAAAAAACTTTYCCAGAGATTCAGCTGGAAAAAAATGTGTGGAGATGTTCCCCTAATTATGTTGGCGCTCCCTGCTGGCCATAAACGTGAAATACAAAAATAGAGTACGGTAACCCTGTAGCTGGTTTGAGACATGACCACTCACCTTAAATAGTGTCATTAGTCAAAGAAGGAAAAACACTGAATATTAAAATATCCAACATGTACAGTTTGATTCCTGTCCTATCTACCCATCATTTAGATTTACCGTAAAACATATTATTCATATATTTTTAAACATACTACAGGATTCTTTGTGATCTGATCATCAGTTGGAATGTTGCTATGTAATCTTCATTGATTCCTAACCAGTCCCGTGGTTTCACTTGCAATTCCTTTTTATTCCTTTCATTCCACAAATTAATTTACAAAAGTGCTGTACAAGCATGCCTGTTCTTCCAGATCCAATGTACTCCCCAAATAGGCCTACGCCAATCACATCTTATCTGTGAAGTGGATTCATGTGATCGTCTGAACAGCGTGTATTTATGCAGAAACYTGAGGGATATGAGTGTGACACATTTTTCCAGTTTGATGTTCAGTGACAGGTGTAGGCTTATTTGTCCAGGCAGAAATGACTGAAAGTAGCCTCAACATGGTGAGACCTGGAAAAACTTGCCCCGAAAAGAGTGAGATGGAGGAGGACATTTGTCTATGGCCTATGCTCCTTTTATTGGAGCCAAGGGCTTAAATCAGATAAGTCAAGTATTCTTTTCTTTCTTGTTGTTGTTGGTATTTTACCCCCCTTTTTCTCCCCAATTTCGATCTTGTCTCATCGCTGCAACTCCCCAATGGTCTCTGGAGAGGCGTAGGTGGAGTCATGTGATCTCCGAAACATGACCCGCCTAACCGCGCTCCTTAATACCCGCCAGCTTAACCCGGAAGCCAGCCACACCAATGTGTCGGAGGTAACCGTTCATTGGCGAACGGGGAGTGTCGCTAGAGCACAATGTGCCAAGTAGAGCCCAACCGCTACTMGGGATGCCCGGAAATATTGTTTTGACCAAATAAAATGAGCTGAATTTTGCAAATGTATTATATTAATTTGCGCCTGTCTTGTCTGGAAAAAGTGTAATAAATGCTATGGTTTGAGCCCTGGTCGTCTATGGGCGTATTCCTCTGCCCAGGCGTTGCTGAAGCCTGCCAGGTCTTACAACGCCTGGATAGGTATTTTACGTATCAGCTAACCAGATAATATGTTATATCAATCTGTCAGTCGATGACACAGTCGATGACGTGACACGCAACCTTTGGTTGACGCATGCAACGTCTGAGCAAGGGAACGCAACGTGTGTCACAAGACTGGGTTAGCCTGCTGTAAGCATTTACTTTGTGGGCTAGTCTTCAGGCCTCAGTTAAAAGACAATCACATGTGCGAAGTTCACTGAACAACCTCCACTAAAATTACAATTGATAGCCTTTGAGTTAGAGTAGGATCATTTTTTAAAAAACATGACACTGATACTGAGGTTAATTGGTAAACTGTAACAGACTATTTGAGGTCCTGCTGCTCACAAACATATTTCAGAGGCTCTGTAAGTGCAGCCTTTCCCCTACTAAAATCAAACATCAACTATGATGATGAAACTTCATCTGAGGTACTTGGAAGAAAGTATGCCCTGTAGACCTTCAGCTCTCAACATTGTAGTTGTTGGCTGCTGATAAGAAGAAGCATGCACTAGGACGCTAGCTCCAAGTAGACTTTTGTTGTGCCAAAGTAAACCTACAGAAGAGGTAAACCAATCACTCAGCCACTTTACCTGTGTCAAGGTCAGGAGACACATATCAATGGAGACTGTSTCCAACTGTTGCATACTTTACCCTGCACCTTACGGACTGCTGCCCTATGTACATASTAAATGAACACTGTCACTTTAACCATGTTTACATATCTACTACTGTACTACATTTGTACTTTGTATTGTACTGTACTACATTTATACTTTGTATTATTGTGTGCTTGTTTGACATTTACTGCATTGATTGATAGGAACTAGAACATAAGCATTTCGCTGCACCCGCCACAACACCTGCTAAACTGCRTACGCGACCAATAGACTTTGATTTGATCTTATCACCCTATATCACTACCATGATCATTGCTATTATATTGCCCTTGTTCTACTTACCCAGAGTCAGATAAACTCGTGGATACAATCGTTATGTCTCTGTGCAGTACAAAGTAAGTTAGCTCTAGTTTCACAAGCAAATGCTTACTAGCGTTAGCGCAATGACTGGAAGTCTATGGGTACAGAAACATACGGGTACGGGTACAGAGACATAAAAATGGTATCCACGAGTTCATCAGACTCTGGGTAAGTAGAACAAAGGCCCAATAAAGGTCCAATGCAGATCTCAATATCAGATCATTTCAGGGTAAAAAATTAAGTACCATACTGTGATTTATTTTTTCAAATAAAGTGGTAMATTTTTTAAATAATAATACATTCTTAGCAAAGAGCCATTTATCAAGCAATAATTTTTCTAGGACTGTCTAGGGCAGGTTTGAGTGGCGAGGGTAAAACTGAATGTGCAGTTATTGGCAGAGAGGTTTGGAACTCTTTCTTATTGGTTTATTAACTGATTTACTGCATAGTGATGTCACCATGGAAGGCCAAAATWMCCTGACACCAAAAYGGGAACAAATTTCAAACAGCTCTTACAATAAAAATGATTGTATTCTCATAATTTTCACAATTTCACAGTATTATTCCAWCCTCAGGTTGGAAATATATATAAAACGCAGGAAATCACATTTGTGTCTCCACTGGGCCTTTAACACTTTCTGTCTATATTGCCCAGCCAAATGTTGCAATGCAAAGGTAATTCTGTTTTAGTTTGTTTAAGCATTGCTTGACATGGAAAAGAATAAAGAAATAATAAATTAAAATCATTCCAGAATGTATTTTATTTTTCTCTGCCCCATCCCAACCCCACCCCTAATCCCTGTTGCTGCACTCATTCAATACAAGGATATGGTGCTGATTCCATTTGACAACAGATTAAATAAAGTTACAATTCATCTCACTACACGCAAAAAAMTCCATTCAAACCATTGCTTAAATATGCTTATGTCTAGTTGTCCTTAATATGTACATCCACATAGTAATAATTTGGGACTGAAATTAACTCAAAAGCCATTACATTTGTACTACATAAACCCACATTTTCACAGTCCATTTTGTTTTAACCTCCATCAATGAGTGGAGCTTGTCGATCTCGACTACATGAGAAAGCTTTGCAGTATGACCGTTGACGGTGTTGGTATACCAGGGGTGTATTCATTAGTCGGATTCCGTTGCAAAAGTTTTGCCTTGCATGGAAAGCGTTTACCATTTACTCTAGGAACCAAATGGAAGCAAACAGAACAAATTTAACAGGTTGGGGCCTACCTGAATGTGTCCAATAAAACTCTAGTTTTTGTTGAAAAAACGTTTTACGTTTTGATTAAGCTGTTTCTGTTGGAAAAAGTTTTGCAACAGACAAAACGTTTTTACACCCCTATTGACTGCCTTAAAAGCCCAGGACTCATTTTGAAGTCTCCTGTAACAACGGTCCCAGCAATGCAGGGCACACTGCATGCAATGCCCTTATTTGAGGTCGGTATGTTCTTACCAGGCAAATTCTCTGAGCACATCATGGAGAAAAACTTAAAGATTGCATCATTTTTTTGTAATGTTTTGAAAGGTCTACAAAAGAAAGAGGAGCATGCAGGCTATGTTGACTGTCTGTTGCTGGCGTTTCAAGATAAGAGATGAGGCTGATTTGGTTTTAGCTCTACATTGAAAAAAATAACACAGATGTATTGTCACATATACCGAGTACTGTAKGTGAAATGTGTTGTTTCACAGGGTCAGCCATAGTAGTACGGCGCCCCTGGAGCAAATTAGGGTTAATTGCCTTGCTCAAGGGCACATCAACAGATTTTTCACCTTGTCAGTTCAGGTATTCAAACCAGCAACCTTTCGGTTACTGGCCCAACACACTGCTAGGCTGCCCTGGAGCAGCAGACAGAACTCGGTCAGTGGGTGTCCAAAGAGCTAAGTTGATACTTCCTTCCTGACCCACGGTCAGTAACTTGTTTKGTTGGTTTGAGTCTGTTTTGTGGTTGGATGGGGGTGAAGGGGAGTGAATGACAAATGTTAAATGAGGAGTGATGTTGCTGAGAAACGTTTATTCGGTGGTAGTGTTTCACATGGAGATGTTTTCGTACAGGTCTTCGATCTTCTCCTTGAAAAACTCCCTCAGCTCGGGTCTCTTCGCTTTTAATGTGGGAGTCAACAGGCCATTCTGTATGGAGAACTGCTCGTTGTGGATGTGGATGTTTTTCACCTTGGGACAGACAGAATACATTAGAATGTAGACAGGATCCTTTGCCAGGTCAAGTGTGCATATCAGCTATTTGTCATCATCATCTAGGTATTCGCTTTCAGAGAGTTGTCATTTGCCCTCACCAATGAACACCTCACAATTGACACACACACACACACACACCTGCTCAAACGAGTGGAGGCCACTGGCCTTGCCCAGTCTCTGCAAGTCTTCCATGATGGCTTTCTTCAGGACCTTTACATACACACACACACAAGACAAGACACCGTACCATGACTCTAAGACAATACCATGTGTTGTGTTATGTCGATCTATTCAAACACTCAAAGGGTTCAACAAGGTGCCCTTTCTTTTTCTTGAATCAGTTTACTCAGGGTCTGAGGATCTGATGATCTTTCTCTAAAAGCGCAGTACCTAGATATGAATGTTGTGCAACAGGAATCCTTTCTTTTGATTACGTCAATCTTTTCACATAGTTGATTATTTCAAGCCTCTCCTTCATCATGGCAACAAACAGAATGAAAACACCATTGAATGTAAATGATGGGATTGAAATCACATACAGTATTTTTACAGAGGTCCCGATAGCTCCCCTCCATGCCTTTCTTCAGGGCCCATGCAGGCATTGTCTCTGGGTCAGGAACAACTATGGCAACCAGACAGGACTAGAAGAGAAACACACAAGTAACCTTTAGAAATAATCAAATGTTCTCTGTATTTTTCTCTCTCTCTTTCTCTCTCTCAATAGGCCTAAGTAGGTAAGTAAGTATGTGTCTATCTATGAAAATAGCTGTACATAAACAGTATCCAGCATAAACTGTGGTTTTAACCCATTACAGTCGGGGGAGGGGGGGGGGGGGGTGTTTTACTAAGCTATATGGAATTGTTTTCATAAGGTCATACCAAGGATCATTTAGCTATTTGATTTGGAATTTTAAGAGCCGTTGAAGTATGAAAAAAATACCTGCAAAAATGATTTGATGGAAAAAAATGTTGGCCTTACTGTTATTAGCCCATATAAACACATTGAATAACAGATTCACTACATGGAACAGATAATCAGAAAATAACATCTCAAGGAAGTTTGTTCTGAAGTGTCTGTCCTATATCTGAGATCTTTAAGAAAGATAAGGAAAGGTTTATATTGTCACGTTCCTGACCTTATTTCCCTTGTTTTGTCTTTATTTAGTATGGTCAGGGCGTGAGTTGGGGTGGGCAGTCTATGTTATTTGTTTCTATGTTTAGGTTTGTTCGTTTGGCCTAATATGGTTCTCAATCAGAGGCAGGTGTTTGTCATTGTCTCTGATTGGGAACCATATTAAGGTAGGCTGTTTTCAATGTTTGTTTGTGGGTGATTGTTGCCGTGTCTGTGTTTGTTCGCCACACGGTACTGTTTTCGTTCGTTTGTTCACGTCGTTTATTGTTTTGTATTTTTGTCAAGTGTTTTTTCGTCTTCGTTGCTATAATTAAAATATGTATTCAAACCACGCTGCGCTTTGGTCCGATCCTTGCTCCTCCTCAGACGAGGAGGAAGACGAGCGTTACATATATTTTTTTTAAAACATTATTTAACCCCTTATTTTTGGCACTAAATTGTCCCCATATGTGCACTGAACAAAAATATAAACGCAACATGCAACAACTTCACAGATTTTACTGAGCAACAGTCAATTTAAATAAATTCATTAGTCCCTAATGTCACATGACTGGGAATACAGATATGCATCTGTTGGTCACAGATACCTTTAAAAAAAAGTGCCTTATGCAGCGCTACAGATCTCCTTCGCATAGAGTTGATCAGGTTGTTGATTTTGGCCTGTGGAATGTTGTCCGACTCCTCTTCAATGGCTGGTTGAAGTTTCTGGATATTGCCGGGAACTGGAACACGCTGTCGTACACGTTGATCCAGAGCATCCCAAACATGCTCAACGGGTGACATATCTGGTGAGGACGTAGGCCATGGAAGAACTGGGACATTTTCAACTTCCAGGAATTGTGTACAGATCCTTGCAACATGGGGCCGTGCATTATCATGCTGAAACATGAGGTGATGGTGGTGGATGAATGGCATTACAATGGGCCTCAGGATCTTGTCACAGTATCTCTGTGCATTCAAATTTCCATCGATAAATGCAATTGTGTTCGTTGTCCGTAGCTTATGCCTGCCCATACCCTAACCCCACCGCCATCATTGGGCACTCTGTTCACAATGTTGACATCAGCAAACCGCTCGTCCACACAACGCTATACAGGTGGGTCTGCGGTTGTGAGGCTGGTTGGATGGACTGCTAAATTATCTAAAGCAAAATTGGAGGCGGCTTAAGGTAGAGAAATTAACAATCAATTCTCTGGTAACAGCTCTGGTGGAAATTCCTGCAGTCAGCATGCCAATTGCACACTCCCTCAAAACTTGAGACATCTTTGTCATTGTGTTGTCTAACAAAACTGCACATTATACAGTTGCCTTTTATTGTCCCCAGCACAAGGTGCACCTGTGTAATGATCATGCTGTTTAATCAGCTTCTTCATATGTCACACCTGTCAGTTGAAATGGATTATCTTGGCAAAGGAGAAATGCTCACTAACAGGGATGTAAACAAATCTGTGCACAACATTTTTGAGAAATACATTTGCATAAGGACAATTTCTGAGATCTTTTATTTCAGCTCATAAAACATCGGACCAACACTTTACATGTTGCGTTAATAATTTTGTTCAGTATACTTCCATTTTATTTTTTCAACTGGTACGGGGGGACCTTCAGACGGGTCTTGTGAGGCCAGTGGGCATCCTAGAGSAAAACAACATATTTGTGTTTGTGAGAGTCTCACCTTTCTACAGAGGGGTCATATTAGTGTGTTGTCCAAACTGTTTTGACGCTACAGACAGAAGTTAGCAGATCGGCTGTGCTGATTTCAGACTAGTCCCAAGACGCTCGTGGGGGTTGTAGAGCAAAACGGAAACCACCGTTGTGTTCGGGAGAGTCTCATCTTTCCATAGAGGGGTAATAATGGTCAAACCATTCAGACGCTACAGACGATTTTGGGTAACACTTTACTTTAAACCCAGCGTTATAAGACGTTATGACACGGTCATAACCATGTCATAATGTGTCATAACAGCTGACATAACTTGTCATAACCTGTCATAATATGGTCATAACACTGTCATGACCCATATTTACACTTATTGTGACATATATTGTGTTATTTTATGGCTGGTTATGACACCTACATAACACCTGCTATGATACCCACATTTTATGACCTCACATAGTCTGTTACAGCTTACCAATTAACCTCAGTATCAGTGTCATGTTTTTTTAAATTATCCTACTCTAACTCAAAGGCTATCAATTGTAATTTTAGTGGAGGTGGTTCAGTGAACTTTGCTCATGTGATTTATGACACTGCCAAGATACATTATGACCATCATAATAGGTCAGATAGGCCTATCATGTACATGACCTTATGTCAGTCATCAGTCCAAAAGAGGGTTTCTTGTAACTGAAATCTGCTCCTGCTTTCATCTTAGTCATAAGCAACAGAGGTGCATGTTTTGTGGGTTTTGACACTCTTTTGTAGGTGTCATAACCAGTGATAAAATAATGCAATATAGAGTATGTCACAACAGGTCTAAATACATGTGTCATGACATTGTTATGACCATATTATGACTTATGACAAGTTATGTCGGCTGTTATGACATATTATGACATGGTTATGACTGTATCATAATGTGTTATGATGCTGAGTGTCAAGTAAAGTGTTATCCGATTTTGTGAGAAGACTAATTTTCGGGATGTCTCATGGTCTGACAAACATCGCTTGAGCTCTGCCACCTTTCATCGCAGATGCGGAAGTGCGTATGCAGCGAATTGATGAAAAAAATGATCTCTAGCCTAAACTGACAGATTTTTATAGGGCTAATGTCTAGCTGTGTGCCAGTGGTTCTGCCCAACTTTAATGATAATGCCCAAACAACTCTTACCATCGGCTGTCATGTGATAACAACGAAGTGGTTAAGGAGATCACCTGTAGGCTGTCACCATGGACGTAGAGCTGGGTCACAGGCTCACAGCGGATGTAAATGTTCTCTATCTTCTCAGGGGAGATGTACTCTCCCTGGGCCAGCTTAAAGATGTGCTTCTTCCTGTCAATGATCTTCAGTGTACCGTTCTGAGGAGCGGAGGGCAGACATCAAAAATAGGCCCATACCTTACATTTTAATTGAAATAGTTGTGAATGTCAAGTTAGGATTTGACCCTAATATTGAGGGTATATAACACAAGGAAGGCAAATAGATGTTTGAAGAAATGTATTTTCAAGGGAAGGGTCATAAACAAGCATGTGTGCGTACAGGTAACCATCTCCCTATGTCTCCGGTGTGGAGCCAACCGTCTGTGTCCAGGGTTTCAGCAGTCCTCTCAGGGTCTTTGAGGTAGCCCTTGAAAACATTGGGTCCTTTCACACACACCTAATGGATGATCAGAGAGAAGGAGACAGCCACACATAGCCTCAGTGATCAAATGTCTGGGACCATGTTCAAATAGGGATTATCCTAAAATGTCCTTGATGCTTTATTGAACTCACCTCTCCTTCTCCCTTGCGTGCAAAGTAGTTCTTCTCAGCCACATCCACCAGCTTGATGAGGTTACATGGCAATGGTGCCCCCACATGACCTAGAGTTAGCCATCAAACCAAGGAGAAGTATGAGAAAAAAGTATAGTGTACAGACAGCTGTGGAGTCATATCTTMATTTGGTTGATTGAAGTCATTAGATAGTAAATTGGCTGCCACCAAAAAGTATGCATTTATACAGTCAGGCCAAAACAGCAATGTGAAGCTGAAAATACTGAAATATAGAATCAAACCAGTAGGGGGAGCAGTTGAATAATATTTTTATTTGACGCAATACAAATAAATGTTTCWTAATCATTACAAGCTATATTACCTTTACAACTCAAATGTGCATCTTTTAGTGGAAATACGCTAAAATGTGTATTGTTTGACAATCAGGCCTACACAATAGTTAGAGAAGTCATACCTTTCTCCATACTTGCTAAACTTAAAAACATTGCAASGCACAAAGCTAAAGCCCAATTCTAGGGTGTGTGAAGATCTGAAATTGTTATTCCCCACTTAGACCCCTGAATGTCATCCACACATTCAGTTGTGTCTGATTCCAAAATAACAGCGGGCTGCCCCACTGCCCAGGAACTGTAAGAGCACAGGGCCTTATTAAGAGGGTGTACTGATCAGGGTTGCCATGTTCATGGTTTTCCTGCAAGTATTTTGAAAACAATGTCGCAGAGGAAAATGTATTGGTTGCGGGTTGCAGGTTTTTGCGCTACTTCTAAGTAAATCTATTTATTTCACTGTGACCTGCTGCTACTGATAATCAGGTAGTGAGGCAGGCTGTTGCTGAGAGAGTGGTAGGGAGGGAGGGAGGGAGGAGGGCTGTGGGGAGGGCCGTGTGTTGAGAGAGCGCTGCAGCAGGCAGCTGAGTCACAAGTGAGAGGAGAGCAGCACATCATGACAAGTCATGTGAGGACAACAAACGAATAACAGCACTAGCTAGTTCCATATTGTTTTATAGTGTCGAAGAGTATAATGTGCAGGGCCTATAGAAGTCCAGAGTAGCTTACAAACCCTTGATCAAAAAATATTTTATTGGGAACATTGCCCTGTGTAGGTTGCTGTTTTTCAGATGGGACGTTAAATTGGTTTCCTGGCTTTCTGTGGTCACTAAAAATACTATGACATAACCCTGGGKTCCATACTATCATGACCACCTAATCATCCCCAGCTTCCAATTGGCTCATTCATTCACCCTCCTCTCCCCTGTAACTATTCCCCAAGTCGTTGCTGTAAATGAGAATGTGTTCTCAGTCAATTAGCCTTTTTTTACCAGTTGTATATAGATTGTCATTATGGAGACACCTATTTATCAACTCCTCTCTTGCTGAAAAAACAACAACATTTTGGCCTAGTTTTCAGGCCTTGTGGGTGGGTTTTGAATGGTCCTTGGGCTAGAAATTCATGCTAGACCTGGCAAAGTCTGCATCATGAAATAATATGTAATAAGTAATGACATTTCCAGGAAGACAGGAGATTATGGCTGCATTCCGAATTACACCTTATTCCTTATATAGTGCACAGCTTTTGACCAGGACCCATAGGGTACCCTATTCCCATAGGGCTCTGGTCAAAAGTAGTGCACTATATAGGAAATAGGGTGCCATTTGGGACGCAACCGATGGTTCAGTGGGCTGATGGGTGGGTCAGGTGTTAGAGCTGCTCTAGCATCCATTCAAATGTACTGCAGCTCAATATATTTCCAGTGTAACCTTTGGCCATGGCTGTTTCACCGAGACAATAAAGTGTCTGTTGCATGCTTGGGTTGTCATACTGCAACTGCCAGTGTTTTGTAGCACAGCAGAGTATGTGGGTAAATACTGGCTGTGATCCAAAGGTTGTTGACTCAACTACAATTAAGCCTCCCGACCAGTTGCCCCTGTTCTCACACATTACAGAGGGGAAATGGTTGTGGCCCTGAAACGTGCAGCCAGCCGGAAGCCACAGAGCTAAAAACAGTGAGAACCTCAAAGCTTGTGTTTGTTTGTTTGAGTCTGAAGCTGAAAGCACTTACGTGCGGCGGAGGAAGGAGTTCGCTTCAGCTGTAGTGTTCGCAGTAAAATATTACACGTTGCGGCGGTCCTTCCGCTGAAAGCAGGTGACACTGACTTATAACCCCATCTCCTCAGGACATGGAGGGCCTTGTTGATGTTGGCATCAGTCAGCAGCAGCTATACTCAGTCACACTATAATGTGTCCCCAATACACAGCGTGTTATCTCTGTGGGCTTGTGTTTCCACCGTTGTAAAACCTCTTAGACTTTCACCCCAGTGGTGAAGTATAATGTTTTTAAACAGGCATTGACTGTACTCTGATGTCATAAAGGCACTCTTGCTCCCTGGCCTAATGTAGGGGTGAGTCCCAAATGGCTCCCTATGTATAGTGCACTACTTGGGTGTACTGGGAGTGGAACAGCTGTTGACCGGTTGAAGTGGAGGAGACAAGTAAAGAGGAGAGGAAAGGAGAAGAGAAGAGGAGAAGAAAGAAGACGAGAGGAGAGGAGAAAAGATGAGAAGAAAGGAGTGGGGAWGAGAGGAGAAGGGAAGAGCGGAGAGGAGAGATAAGCTCACCTGAGGTCCAGTCTCCAGGAGTGGTGAAAGTACAGCCAGCAGTACACTCTGTCTGACCATATGCCTCATACACCTACAGACAGCCAGGACAGACCGGATGTTAGCAGGATGTGATATGATCAGTCTGATGGTTTGTCTGTGTGACCTCGTGTCCATGTGTGCTTGTGGCTGCATGCGTTTGTGTGTTTGTCAACACATGTGCGTGTGTGTGCGCATGTGTATGCTTATGCATGCAGCTGCATGTGTGTGTTTATCCATACATGTGTGTGTGTGTGTGTGTGTGTGTTTGTGTGCGCGCATTCACATGTACGTCACTTACCTGACAACCCAGTGCAGCCCTGAGAAACCCCAGTACAGTGGGGGAGGCCGGAGCAGCTCCAGTTACAATCATGCGTAACCTCCCACCCAGGCTGGCCTGCCAACAGAACACAATACTATCACACAAACCAAACTCCCACAACACACCAGGAATGCAGTCTGTGTTGTTGAAATACAGTACATCCTGCCTGCCTAGCAACACTTCCACGGGTCACAGTGCATATTCCCATTTTATTGCCTGTACACACACAGCAAATCAAATCAAAGTTTATTTGTCACGTGCGCCGAATACAACAATACCTTACAGTGAAATGCTTACTTACAGGCCCGAACCAACAGTGCAATTTTTAAGTAAAAAATAGGTATTAGGGGAACAATGGATAAGTAAAGAAATAAAAACAACAGTGAAAAATAACAGTAGCGAGGCTAATTGAGGTACTATGTACATGTAGGTATGGTTAAAGTGACTATACATATATGATAAACAGAGAGTAGCAGTAGCGTAAACGAGGGGTTGGCGGATGGTGGGTGGCGGGACACAATGCAGATAGTCCGGGTAGCCAATGTGCGAGGGCACCGTATCAGGCCACTCATAGGCAGGAGGGAGAGGAGAAGAGAAGGAGTGGAGGAGGGGAGGTTGATACCTGTATCTTACTGAAGAATATCTTATCCCACAGGCTGTCCATGCGGATGATCCCACGGCTGACCTCTGACCCTTTTCTCTTGGCTGCAAAGTTCAGCAGCCAGCGCTTCAATGGGGTGTTGGCCTGGCTGAATATCTGTAGAGTACACACATAGACATTTAAGAGAGGGGGTGAGTTGATATAAGATATGAAAAATGAGGGGAGGTGTGTGTGTGTGNNGGGGGGTGTAAAGGCTGGTTCTCTCACCTTGTCATACATGCGGTTGAGCAGTCGAGGTACCACAGGGAAGATGGTGGGCCGTAAGGCCTTCATGTCATCAGACAACAGGCGGATGTCGCCTTGGAAGAAACCGATCCGGCCACCATGACAATACACCACAGACTGGGGAAAGAACCTAACAGTTACAACTGAGTCAAAAAGCACTTTTTGTATTCAGTTGCATAGATCTGGCCTAATGCTGCTTTCAAGACAACTCGGAACTCAGAAACTCTAAAATGTCCACTTGGAAACTCGAGCTCTGACTTTCCCACTTGCAAAATATCAGAATTGAACAACAGGTAACTTGACGCAAAAAAAATATATTGATATTAACTCGGAGGTTCAGAGTTTGAGTTCTCTTGAAAGTACCACAATTCACACCGATCTTTGGAACAGTTCCTGTTTTTGAGGTCATGATGAGGACAGGCTCTGCAGGGACTGACTTTTTTTCTTTCACGTGTTGAAAGACATGATTTGCATAATAGACTGGAGCGCACTGGCAGGGACCATAAAACTTACTGTATATGGAAAAGCCTATTCAACGAGTTCTACAAGGAGAACATGGGCCGTTCCTTTTGAGGATGAACTTAAAGGTGTTTATATTAGTTACATAAAGGTCACATACATTAACAGTGTCTGGGTGTGTGCATTCTTGTGAACGTGAAGTATGTGCCTGCTTGTGTTGTAGGGGAAGAGAGGTGGTTTCCTGTGTCTGTGTCTCACACACTAACAAGGAAAGAACACGTACTGCAGCGGGGCAAAACACGAAGGTCGGTTGAACCTGTATGGTTGCTTTACCCCTTCAGTACTGAAGCTGATCCAGTGCCAGCTTTGTTGTTTAACTCATAGTAGTTATTCAAAATAATAGGGTCATTTGGGACTGATCCAAAATCAGTAGTTAGGGACTGAAAACACGAGCTGTGGAACCACAGCTATCGGAAACAACAGACCAAGTCTGCGATTTAAATAGTACCCTATTCCCTTTGTAGTGCACTACTTTTGACCAAAGCCCATAGGGCCTTGGTCGAAAGTAGTTCAGTATATAGGGGATAGGATGCTATTTAGGATGCATCCCAAGCTAGAGGCAGCGTGGGGGGGTTAACAGCAGGACTCAAGTTTCCTGTGGGGGCGAAGCTGTTAGAACCGGCTGAAATAATGCACACCCATGACTGTATGAGCCAGCTTATCCAGAGCAAGCATATGATATGCCTATTTAATAATATAATGTCACAATGAAATCCAACCACAGATAACCAGGTCAATAACAGCCAAGGACAAGGGTAATCGCCAAGATCCTTCATGTCTAGAAATACAGGTACATGTGTACACACACACACACACACACACACACACACACACACACACACACACACACACACACAAAGAGGAGCAACACACACACACACCAACAATTATACAAATGAAAGCTTAGTGTGGGCTTTGTTTGGGAAATTACCTGGATGAGTCTTTCAAACATGTGAGCCAGAGGCAGGAAGGAGATAAGAACGTCGTCTTGGTTTGGGAATATTACTTTCTGTGGCATGGGGGAGAGAAAAAGTGGTTAGAAGGGGATTAGAACCATCCCATCGGGTACACACTGGTTGAATTAACGTTGTTTCCACGTCATTTCAACGAAATGACATTGAACCAATGCAGAATAGACGTTGAATTGACTTCTGTGCCCAGTGGGGTTTGTTTCTCACCACTCAACTGTGAAACATGATCTTAAAGAGGAACAGATGTTATCCACAAGCACACAAAAACAAATACATTTGTGCATTGTACATTTCCATCTTGTTATTGTCCCATGTAAGATATGGGACTTGAAGCAATTTAGTGAGTCTTGCATCTAATATATTTACATAAATGGGAAATGTAGCACCTACTCAAGATAAATACTGTACAAGGGAAATTTCTTCCACAGAAAGGGTCAGCTACACCATAGTCCGATCGAACTTACATCTGTCACTTTGAGGAAGCCTGAGAAATCAGCCACAACATTCCCATGTGTCAGCATGACTCCCTTTGGGTTTCCTATGTAGGAGAGGAACAGAAAATAGTGCAACAAAATCAACGGACTTCTCCTCCACCTGCTCTCAACAATGGATTGCACCCTTATAGTGCAATACTTAGGACTATGGTCAAAAGTAGTGGACTGTATATGGAAAAGGGTTTCCATTTGGGACCCATGCTGTATCAATCGATGGAAAACAACAAGGTTAGATATATATATCTGGAAAAACAAGTTAGCAGCCTAGGAACGAAAATAATTATCATTGTGGCACTTGTTTTTCAGGCTACACATGAACAGACTTCACTTCTAGAAGAAACTGACAACGCCAAATGTTAAACTCCTCTTGACCTTCAACAATAATCCAATTCATATGAGAAAGTCCTAACACTAAACATTGCCTCTTAAATCAGCTAAAAAACAACAAGGTTAGATATATATATCTGGAAAAACAAGTTAGCATCCTAGGAACGAAAATAATTATCATTGTGGCACTTGTTTTTCAGGCTACGCATGAACAGACTTCACTTCTAGAAGAAACTGACAACGCCAAATGTTAAACTCCTCTTGACCTTCAACAATAATCCAATTCATATTTTGCTTTGTTCGTGTTTTGCTCGTGTTTTGCGTTTTGCTTTGCCATAGTGGGAGCAACCTGAGTTGAATAACCCTGTAACAGCCTTTGGAACACACACACTCAGAGAGATAGGCCTCAGGGCAGGTGTGTAACAAGGGCACCAGGGGAGACATCCACCATGGGAAAACACGCTTCAGGCTGATACACTAAAAGACCAACAGATGGCGCTCWTTCCATTATTGCAGTGGGCTGCTTAGCCACTTGTGACTAAAGCTGTGGTTACATGTCTGGAAATACCAGGGTATTCTATATGACTGTATTTGTGGCCAGACCGTAATAAAATTACCAAAACGCCTTACATTGTTGCCCCTATTACTATGTAACTCCACAGTAATAACTCCAGTAACATAGTAGTTACGTAGCTGTTACTTTGTAAATGACATGGTAACAAGGTTGTTGTCTATTGTCTGCAAAGTTTGTTACATTGTTACTAGATAGTAATTATAAAGGTTATACCCTACTGGGATTCACTTTACATTAAGTTGCTTGYTCCTGGGTAGGTACATGATAATTACAAGTATATCTTATGTAACTACATTGTTCTTGTATTACACTTGATTCGGTATATATAGCCTTTGAGCCAGGTCATAACATAGAAATGAAAAAATGTAATATGACCAGTAGTTAATGACAGGGTGTGGCTTATTACAATTGTTGTTACCAGGTCCTAGCCTATTTATCAACCCTGATATTACATGTGGATTCAATGGTTGTGGCATCTTGTAGTTACATGCAGGGTTGGGTAGGTTACTTTCTAAATGTGATCCGTTACAGTTACAAGTTACCTGTCTGAAAATGTAATCAGTAACGTAACTCAGTAATGTAATCTGATTACATGCGGTTACTCTTAGATTACTTTCCCCTTAAGAGGCATTAGAAGAAGACAAAAATGTATGTTACCAATTGAACGACATCTATTGCAGGATAAATCAATGTTRAAGKTTACATAGCTGGCCATATATGGATGTTAMWTTKTACTTTATGGGTTGSTTATGTAGGCTTCTTCTAACCCATCGCTTTCTACTACATATAATAATACGACTAAATTCTATCTTTACATTAAAAACCAAAGTCTATCAGAATTCCAGTCATTCCAATAAATGTTATACACCTTGATCTTCAAGAATAGGACATGGAAATATGGGAGTATAGATTAGCCAAATTGTTTTACCTGAGCATGACCCCAAAACTAAGGATTTATTAGCCAGCCCTACTCTGTTGTTTATGATTTTTGTTGTAATGGAGGACTGATTGGTCTCATTGATTCAAGTTAAAAAAATAAAWGCTGCACTCATGGAATGGCATGCTTTGCCAAGAGTGTGCAAAGCCGTCATCAAGGCAAAGTGTGGCTACATTGAAGAACATAAAATATAAAATATATTTGATTTGTTTAACACTTTTTTGGTTACTACATGATTCCTTATGTGTTATTTCATAGTTTTGATGTCTTCACTATTATTCTACAATGTAGAAAATAGTAAAATAAAGAAAAACCTTTGAATGAGTAGGTGTGTCCAAACTTCTGACTGGTTCTGTATATATAAAAGTCCAAAAATGGATGTAGCAACTACAGATTGCCCCTTTAAGTCTATCAAAAGTTTGCAAGTTTCAGCAGGTGTCCATTACGCCTATGGATTGTTTTTATCAGCATGAATTAGATTGAGCAATAAAAGCCCCACTTTTATTCCATAGGCTGGGATCCGCACTATGCAGCTGTTGCAAGAGCGCATTTTTCACTGGCTGTCCACTGGTTTCAAAAACAATGATTGATAGGCAGCTTAAACTTCTTGAATTCARCCATTATTGGGTTCAAATACACATTTAGATTTGTGAACAGCCATCCACAACAACCACAATCCGTAAGGCGCAAATAGCTAAATGAGAGAGCAGCAGTGTGATTCACATCAATGCGCCATGTAGATATCAATAATAAGTGATATCCGTATCACCGTAGACTACACCACTATTATCATCCTTACCTCCAAGCATTTATTGAAATTGGATAATCTTTTGAATAAACAGTCACACCATTGGAAGCCATACCTTGGACTGTAGCCTATAAAAGCCTATTCCTGCTCTTTTCCCGCGATCCATCAAACACATTTSRTGTGTCATCATAKTGGTCTCTGACTTGTGGTCAGACTCACTCAGGTGGAACAAACTTAAACCTGCGCCTTTTTTCAATGCTGATTTGAATGTCATTGAGAAAACAAAGAAGTGTCAAACATCCTTTCTGAATTTAAAAGTAATCCTCAAAATAATCATCTAGTTTTTCAAAAGTATCGGTAATCTGATTACAATATTTTGCCGGTAACGTAACAGATTACAGTTTTTTTTTTAAATGTAATCCCTTACATGTAACGGGTTACATGTAATCAGTTACTCCCCAACCCTGGTACATGTAACAAGGACAGAGTTTGGTTTGAGTTATTAACATGGTAATTCACAGGTGGACTTAAATGTGTAATTACAAAACACATTAGTTACATAGTGGTACAAGAACATGTTAAAACTATCAGTAGTTTACACATCTGAACCAACTTTCAGCAAGTGGATGTGTGATTCCACATTCCTTGTTCCAATTGTTGTAATATCGGATGTGCTACAGCCTTATTACCATGTAATTACATAGTAACACCTACAGTATGTAACTAATATATTGCTAATGCAGTTATTACTGTGTTAGTTACGTGGTAATAGGGGCAACTTAATGTAAAGTGTTACCCAATGAATTTAACAGTATTGATTTTTTTATTATGTTTTAGCAAAATAACATTAGCCAAAATGMWTAGAATTGCAGGAAGTTAGTTTTAAAACTGAAACCTTTTTTCTTAGCACCATTACAGAATATGTAGTATCACACGAAACTAGCTTTAAAACGGAAACAGTTTCTCTCAGCTCCATAGAGAATTGTGTAGAATTTCAGGACATTGGCTTCAATGCAAAAATGGCTCTGAAATTGGGGCGTCTAAAATGTTCTGTAAAATTCAGCCACRCCCACCACCTAAGCCCCTTTTGATGCAGAAAAAAACCCTGTAACTGCCTTTCTCTCTGAAGTCTCACTGTTAATAAGGGCCCTACCATGACCATTACTGTACCATTTCAACCCTGATACATGGCATTGGCTTTAAGTGGTCAGAGGGAGGCCTCTTCCTGTTAATAATCTGTCACACACGATGAGAGAAACAATAGACACACTTCATAAAGTTTCCTGAAACAGACCAAAGCTACCGTCAGGGTTGGACTTGAACCAGGGATTGTGGAGGAACTCTTCAGATACTGCATTACTGTGTTAATACACATCAATATTGTGATCAGTATTGCCCCCCCCCCCTCTCTCCACACCACTGCCACTCTGTTGTCATCTATGCATAGTCACTTTAATTAACTCTACCTACATGTACGTACATACTACCTCAACTAACCGGTGCCGCCACACATTGACTCTGTACCGGCACCCCCCTGTACAGATTGTTATTTTTTACTGCTGCTCTTTAATTACTTGTTACTTTTATCTCTTATTCTTATCCATATTTTTTTTAACTGCACTGTCGGTTAGGGGCTCGTAAGTAAGCATTTCACTTTAAGGTCTACACCTGTTGTATTCGGCGCATGTGACTAATAACATGTGATTAGATTTGATCAGCTTGTAAGAATAAGACACTTTGGCGTGCTATAGTTTATCTGGTGGCTAGATGGAGATACCTGTGGTACCACTGGTGAAGCACACAATGGACAGGTCTTCTGGTGTAGGTGGCTGTGGGGAACAAACGCACAGTCAGGATATAGTCAGAATGAGATCATGAACTCATTGATATCACCTTCAGATAATAGTCAACGTTATATTAGCCCATCTCAGGCATTTAAAGCAATATGTGACTGTAGAAGATGGTCACGTAAAATGAGAATACAAAACACTCACAGATTTAAAGTGCTATGTGAGATCAAAAGGGATATTAATACAGTATGCATTTTAAACAGTGGCTACTACAGTAACAGACAGCTAAAGAATGTTTGCAGAACTTATGTCTACTGTATTGTTTTGGATCGTGTGATCTCAATTCTAACACAATAGCACACATAGATTGCAATCAAAGGAAACCAATTGGTTTGTACTCAGGTTTCAAAAGCACAAATTTGAATTGTATAACTTTTTTTTCCACATTCAAACATTTGAGTACACATTCAACACAGCCCTCTCTGCATACACAAATAGGTCATGGAGGGAAAACTGTCACCCAGCCAGAGATCCCGTCTAGAACATAACAAAACATAGTCAGCACCACTCTGAGGTCTTCCTGCATTCTGCAGGGACAGACCGTATACATCTAGAGGCTAATCAAAATACATGTATTTTTGATCTGTGCTGCCTAACCACAAAGTTGCCCCATGTGCCGATTAGACAATAATTACTAAGACAGACTACAGAGAAGACCTATGAAATAATTAATGATTTCCCAAGCTGACCGGGCTATAACGGTATGGCTGTGATACACAGCTACTGATACAGAACTGCTTACTCCCCTAGCACTAACACTCTATGGATGCTGTCCAACTGACACCATATTCCCTATTTAGTGCACTACTTTATTAAGGTGCGAATTGGGCGGCATCGATTGAGTAGGGAATAGGTTGTTATTTGAGACGCAGACAACTAACCAGACCAGACATATAAGACTGAACTCACCAGGGGCTTTCTGTGGTTCTCTCTGCCCAGATCCTGGATGGGACGGCAGCATGCAGACAAGCACAACATCTTGTGTTAGATAATCATTAGAAGAACCATAAAACACAGTCATAATAAAGTGGAAGGGACTGAATATCTGAACAACTCTTTCGTCCCCACAAAAGAGATGCTTGCATAGTTTTACACTAGATTAATTTAGTAAACTGTAATGGAAGCATTCTTTCTTTATTTGCCAAAATGTAGGATCTAACCATAACTTTTGCTTGTATCGTAATGTTTGTTTTTTGTTGACATGGTAATTTACAGCAAGGAAGTGAGACAGGCTAGACCTGTTCAAGATACCATCATGTTCTGCAGAGATAATAATGCATATCTCTTGCCCTCATAGGGCTAGTACATGGATTACAGTAAACAATGTACATACTGCAGTCTTTATTAAGTTATAGCCAACACACCAGTCACACATTAGTGTTTGGAGTGTTTGGAGTACATAGACATGGAGCCATTGAAGTGTTGTTCATACTTCTCCAAAGAATCAGTCATGTGTGGCGTGCAAGCAGTGGAACGAGTACACAGCTGAGCTACAGGTCTCTGCATAGACAGGGTTGGGCTTTGATACATTATATTAGCTGAGCTGAGGCCTCTCTCCCTCCCTACCCGAGGCCCCTCCCTCCCCTATCCATGAGCATCTACTCTCCCCTCTCCATCTCTCCCCTCTCCCTACCCCCATACACTACTCCCCATCACACCCTGCCCCCTACACACCTCTCTACCCCCTACACTACTCCCCCATTCACCCTGCCCCCTACACACTCTCCCTACACCAGACACTACTCCCATCACTGCCCCTACACACTCTCCCTACCCCCATACAACTACTCCCCCATCACCCCTGCCCCTACATATCCCTACCCCCATACACTACTCCCCCATCATCCCCTGCCCCCTACACACGTCTCCGCTCACCCATACCACTCACTCACCCATCACCCCTGCCCCTACTACCAGTCATTAACAGGTGCCGTTACCACCATACAGCTATCCCCCATACACCCTTCCCCTACACACTTATCCCTACCCCCATTCACTACTCCCCCATCACCCCTGCCCCCTACACACTATCCCTACCCCATACATACCTCCCCATACCCCTGCCCCCTACCACACTCTCCCTAACCCCATACACTACTCCCCCATCACCCCTGCCCGCCTACACACTATCGCCTACCCCATAACACTATCCCCCATCACCCCTGCTGCCCCCATACACGACTATCCCTACCCCCATAGCCTACTCCCCATCACCCCTGGCCCCCTTACACACGATCTCCTACCCATACACATACTCCCCCATCACCCCTGCCCCCTACACACTATCCCTACCCCCATCACTACTCCCCCATCACCCCTGCCCCTACACACTATCCCTACCCCCATACACTACTCCCCCATTCACCCCTGCCCCCTACACACTCCCTACCCCCCATACACTACTCCCCATCACCCCTGCCCCTACACACTCTCCCTACCCCCATACACTACATCCCCCATCACCCCTGCCCCCTACACGACTCTCCCTACCCCCATACACTACTCCCCCATCACCCCTCGCCCCCCTACCACACTATCCCTACCCCATTACACTACTGCCCCATCACCCCTGCCCCCTACACACTCTCCGCTACCCCCTGATACACTACTCACGCCCATCAACCTGCCCCTACACACTATCCCTGAACCAACATTAACACTACTCGCCCATCACCCCTGCCCCCTCACACGACTATCCCTACCCCCATACACTACCCCCACACCCCGCCCCCTACACACATACCCCTACCCCATACACTACTCCCCCATCACCCCTTGCCCCCTACACACTATCCCTACCCCATACACTACTCCCCCATCACCCCTGCCCCCTACACACTATCCCTACCTCCACATCTTGTATGGACTGGACGATGACCCCGCAGCCCGCTCCCTCCTCCAGCAGGGCAGGGTCAAAGGGGTCCATCAGGATGATCCTCTTCAGCCCAGGGGTCTCCTGCCTCTCCACGTTACCCAGAAGCACTTGGGCCTTCTCAGGCTTGTCACAGATTACTGTGACGATGTCCGCTGAAAGACAGCACACAAAAGGACCCCACTTGTTGTGTGAGAAATAGAACACACATACATGATCCAATCAGCTAGTAAACACACATAACTACTGCTCTACACACAKATTTCCATTTCACGGCCTTGGAGCAGAGAGAAATTATTTTGGGACAATGGGCCAAAACCAACGCACTGTGTAACTGAGGGGCAGTTGGAAAGAGATGAATAACATGACACAGTTTGATGTCCGTTAACTGATTAGTGTCAAACTGAAGGATGGAAAGCCCTGAGGACCTGGGGAAGTAGGAAAGTGTAACGACAGAGAGAGGCTCTCCCTTCCTCCCAAACCAAATGAGCTAAGCTCATTACCTCCAGCATAAGGTGAAGGTGAGCCCTAACCTGATTCCTCTGTGTGTGCGCGMGTGAGTGAGTGAGTGAGTGAGTGAGTGAGTGAGTGAGTGAGTGAGTGAGTGAGTGAGTGAGTGAGTGAGTGAGTGAGTGAGTGAGTGAGTGAGTGAGTGAGTGAGTGAGTGAGTGAGTGAGYGAGYGAGTGAGTGAGAGAGAGAGAGAGAGAAGCTAGAGGGATTGTGTGTCTAAAACACAACACAATAAAACAGAATTCTCTAGTCTAAGGACAACTGTTCAGGAAGGGAAGGACGAGTGTCTCAGCTTATGAGCTTCATCTATAGCAGGGATGTATATAATATATAATATATATAATAAATATAGAATATCTTTTTGGGTGGGTATCGATCCGAGGGCCTTCAAAACCCACGGCCGCCTGTTGCCCATCCCAGATCTATAGGTAGGATGTGTTTCATACTAGTTGTTAGCAGCAGGTAGCCTAGTGGTTAAGAGCATTGGGTCAGTAAATKAAAGTTTGTTGGTTCGAATCCTAAATGACTAAAATGTAACATAATTTTTTTAACACAACTGGACCCCAAAAAAGTATCTAAATAACTGGTCCATGAAACTAAAGAAACGTTCCTTTTAAAAGAAAAGGAAGAGTCTCAGATCTAGTGCTATAGGTTAATAAAGAGTAGACGGGGCAAAGTAGGGCATGTGACAACACAATAGGTTTCGGTGCGTTGGTATACACCTGTATAGCATAACCCCGGCCTAGTTATAGAATTACACCAGCTCACAACAAGCTCCAGCAGCCAGTGGCGTGTATTCATGGTAGCCTAGGACAACAAAAACTAAAAATGTGCACTGTATGAGTCATAGACCTTTTAGGCAACATGAAAGAGGAGGATGGCATTGGCGTTTCTCTACAAGTAGGGTGAGTCAACATGTTTTTTCTATTTGCACACACACACGCACGCACGCACGCACGCACACCACACACAGAAATCAGCACCATGGACAGCCACATCATATTTAGCTTATGTTGATTGGACTAAATCGTTTTTGATATATTTTAGTTTTCACTGTATTAGACTAAGCAGAGCTGATTCGATGATGATGAAATGTTGAAGTTGAAATGGTTCTGGAATGGTGGAGGCAGATCCTGTTTTCTTTGCGACTTGCGGTAACTCTCTGTGGTTCTAAATCAATAGTTGTTTAGTAGTCAGAAAATGTGGGGAACATTAACTTATCATGCTGTAAGTCATTTAACTGTTTGTTACATGCAATATGCTTTGTGGACTCCACCAGACAGATGTTGCTCTCCGGTTTTGTGATGAAACAMAGGTGTGGTTGAATTTATTCTGCCACTGTGTGTTCTTACTGTCTCTGCCTTAGGCCTATATATCACAGTGGCAAGGCATATGAACGAACAGGTTGTAGACAAAACGACGCAATTATCACAACACATAGGTTGTAATATGGCTTTTTTTTCTGGATTGGCTTCCCTGGTGATTTTAACCACGCACCGCTAATACCAGCAGTACAATTACTGTAAGGCTCTGTCCCAAATGGATCCCTATTACGTTACCTATGTCGTGCACTACATTTGACCAAGGCCCATAGAGGTGAATAGGGTGCCATTTGGGACACAGAAATCTGAAATCTGCTAGTCTTACCAGTGTTGATGATGTAGCGTATGGCATCAGGCCCTAGTGTGTCATACAGAGGCACCACCACCATAGAGTAGGTGTAGCAGGCCAGCTCCGAAATGATCCACTGCAATTAGAGACAGACAGGTCAAAAGGAGGCCAGGGCACCGTTGCCATAAAGAGCAATAAAAAAAAAGCCTCTACAAAGGGAGTTGGAGCTGTTAACCTTTATATCATGTCAGAACATTTGTGAATCAGTGTCTTGTCCCAAATGGCACCCTATTCCCTATATAGTGCACTACTGTTAATAGGGGTCTGGTCAAAAGTATTGCACTATGTAGGGAATAGGGTGCTGTAGGGAATAAGGTGCCATTTGAGACACACATAATGTCTCGCTTTGACGATGACCTCACCTCTGGCCTGTTCTGTGCAAACACTCCGATGAACTGATCTGGGCTCGGCGTGCAGCCCTGGCTCAGCAGCCCTGACCCCAAGTACTCCGCCCGGGTTGTGACCTGGAAGTGGAAATGAATGGGCAGCAGCTGAGCGTATGTTGAAACAAGAAATATGCCAGTATAATTTATTTTTTTAAAGCTTGTTTGCGCTATGCTCTCCTCAACTGTCATGATGTCATAGATCAAATATTGGAGCGGAGTGTTTTTGCAACTCCAGAATCCTTCCAGCTGCAGCATTCCAACGCTGAAGTGTTTATAAGCTTCCTAAATAAATCCCTCTCAGTAACATTGAAGAGAAAATACCATGAATARAATGCTGAAAATAAATCCATCCGGTTTTGTTAATGAATGTATGTCCAGTAGTTCAGTGCAGTGGTACAGAAAGCTTTAGTGTAAATCACCTTGAAATACAACTGTGTTTCTACAGATGTTTTACAAGCAGCAGACAKAGGGGGTACTGTAAACTGAGCATCTGTTGATCAACCACATGACACATCCAAGTGTAATACAAAGCACAAGGACTGAGTTACATACAGAGCTATAGATTGCTCTTGTGCTTCAGTGTTCTGCACAGAGGTAATTCTACTCTGTGCTTACCTCTTTATAGGACAGCCACTTGTAAGGCTTGTCGGGTAGCCGGGAGCCTAAGCAAGGTCCATCACCTAGAGGCAATACAACAACAGGACGAGTCAGTGAATTTACAAAAACACAGAAACCCCCAAAGGATCACATGACTGACACTCATCGTGACCATGCATGTACAGTCTCTGTTCCTCTATCGATTCCTCTTTAGCAGTCTTTTTACTGGCTACTAACTACAATTGCTCCTCAGCATTATGTTGGAATCAGTCAGTTAGTCAGTTATAAGACCGTCTGCTAAATAACTAATATGTAAATGTAACTATATTTAATTAGTCAGTCAGTCAGTCAGTCAGCTAGTCAGTCAGTCAGTCAGTTAGTCAGCTAGTCAGTCAGTCAGTCTGTCAGAGACCGTCTGCCTAAATGACTAAATGTAATGTAACTATAGTCAGTCCAGCTAGTCACGTTAGTCAGTCCAGTTAGTCAGTCAGTTAGTCAGCTAGTGCAGTTAGGTCAGTCAGTCAGTCAGTCAGTTAGTCTGTCATAAGACCTCTGCTAAATGACTAAAATGTAATGTAACTAAGTCAGTCAGTCAGTCAGCTAGTCAGCCAGTTTCAGTCAGTCAGTCTACTCCCAGTAGTTCAGTTGCATGTCAGTTTACAGTCAGTCAGCAGTCAGTCCAGCCTAGTCACTAGTCAGTCAGTCATTAGTCAGCTAGTCAGCCAGTCCGTTAGCAGTCACTCAGCCGTTCCAGTCCAGTCAGTCAGTCAGTCAGCAGCTAGTCAGCTAGTCAGCCAGTCCAGGGTCAGTCAGTCAGCTAGTCAAGCCACGCCTCAGTCCAGCGTCAGTCAGCAGTCAGTCAGTTTGCAGCTAGTCAGTAGTCAGTCGTCAGTTGTCCAGCTAGTCACTAGTCAGACTCGTCAGCTTAGTCAGTAGCAGTTCAGTAGTCAGCCTAGTCAGAGCAGTTAGTCAGTAGTCAGCAGTTCTCAGCTTAGTCAGTCATAGTTGTCAGCTAGTCAGCCAGTCAGTTAGCCCAGTCAGCCAGCCAGTCAGTCAGTCAGTCAGTCAGTCAGCTAGTCCAGCTAGTCGCCAGTCAATCAGTCAGTCAGCTAGTCAGCCAGCCAGTCAGTCCAGTCAGCCAGTCATCAGTCAGTCAGTTAGTCAGTTAGTTAGCTAGTCAGCTAGTCCAGTCAGTCAGTTAGTCAGCTGTCAGCTAGTTCAGCAGTCAGCTAGTCATCAGTCAGTTAGTCAAGCTAGTCAGCTAGTCAGCCCAGTCAGTCAGTCAGCTAGCGTCCCGTTAGGTTTTCAAGCTAGGTTTTTCAAGCTCAAGTTTTCAAGTCTGTCAATGGAGACGGCTGCCTAAATGACTAAAAATGTAATTGTAACTATAGTCAGTCAGTTAGGTCAGCTAGTCAGTCAGTCAGTCAGTAGTCCAGTCAGATTATCAGCTAGTCAGCTAGTCAGCTAGTCAGTCAGTTCAGTCAGTCAGTTAGTCAGCTAGTCAGTCATCAGTTAGTCAGCTAGTCAGTCAGTCAGTTAGTCAGTTTGAGTCAGTCAGATCAGTTAGTCAGTTAGTCAGTCAGTGCAGTCAGTCAGTTAGTCAGCTAGTCAGCTAGTCTAAGTCAGGTCGTTTAGTCAGCTAGTCAGCCAGTCAGTCAGCCAGTCAGTTAGTCAACTAGTCAGTCAGTCAGTTAGTCAGCATAGTCAGCCAGTCGTCAGTCAGTCAGTCAGTCAGTTATCAGCTAGTCAGGTCAGTTAGTCAGCTAGTCAGTCAGTCAGTTAGTCAGCCAGTTAGTCAGTCAGTTAGTCACCAGTTAGTCAGTCAGTCAGTCAGTCAGCTAGTCGTCCAGCTCAGTCAGGTCAGCTAGTAGCTGTCAGTCAGCCTAGTCAGTCGTCAGTTTAGTCAGCTAGTCAGTCAGTCATTCAGTCAGTAGCTTAGTAGTCAAGTTAGTCAGCTAGTCAGTTAGTCAGTTAGTCAGCTAGTCAGTCAGTCAGTTAGTCAGCTAGTCAGTCAGTCAGTCAGTCAGTCAGTCAGTCAGTCAGTCAGCTAGTCAGTCAGTTAGTCAGCTAGTCAGTCAGTTAGTCAGCTAGTCAGTCAGCTAGTCAGTCAGTCAGTCAGTTAGTCAGCTAGTCAGTCAGTCAGTCAGCTAGTCAAGTCAGGCTAGCAGTCAGTTAGTCAGCTAGTCAGTCAGTTAGTCAGCTAGTCAGCTAGTCAGTCAGTTAGTCAGCTAGTCAGTCAGTCAGTCAGTCAGTCATTTAGTCGGCTAGTCAGTCAGTCAGCGCAGTCAGTCAGCTGGTCAGTCAGCTAGTCTGTCAGTCAGCTAGTCAGTCAGTCAGCTAGTCAGTCAGTCAGCTTAGTCCAGCTAGTCAGTCAGCTAGTCAGTCAGTCAGTTAGTCAGTCAGCTAGTCAGTCAGCTAGTCAGTCAGCTAGTCAGTCAGCTAGTCACTTCAGCTAGTCAGTCAGCTAGTCAGTCCAGTCAGCTAGTTCAGTCAGCTCGTCCAGTCAGTCAGTTAGTCAGTCTGTCAGCTAGTCAGTCAGTCAGCTAGTCACAGTTAGTGACTAACAGCTCGGCTATTAAAGAGTTTACCTGTACTTAAGATACTTTTTCTAAACTCTTAACACAGCAACACACCTACATCCACAATTACCAGATAGTTAGTGTTCTGCTCAAAACCACATTTTGTTCACTAAATACCAACTCTGCATTTCAAAATGCAAAAAAACTTTGTTTACATACACTAACTCTATCAAACACGCAAACCCGACTCAATATTTAATCATCTGTCACTAGCACATGTTTTCTATCCAGAGGAAACATATAGTCAATCATAGCACAACGCTTTCAAAATACTAACAGTTGATGGCATTACAAAAACTGCATTACTTTTATGTTTCATACAAATAGACATATGAAATACACCGGTTTTTATATAATTCAGTTTTCCTTTTACTGTAAACCACCTACATTTTTTGGTTGAGTGTCGTATGTGTGCCTTTTTGCAACATACTATCTAAAAGTGATGAGTCATCTTTACTTTATAGAATGTACAGTAGGGAAAAAAGTAAGTGACAGAATTGCTGCAGTAAAAGCTTATTAGCAACATGAAATTTGTGATCAAACAAAAATCCAACATACATGGCCTTTGGTTCCAAATGTGTAAAAAATAAAACACAATTCAGTAAAAAAAGGCCACAGAAGGGAAAAAACAAAAAATGCACAGTCCTGTTCTAATCTATACGATCTTCAGCATTTGGCCACATGTTCTCGTCCACATCACATCTATGTCGTCTCTCGCTATACACCTTGGATAGAAACACTTGGCATTTTTTATTTATTTTTTATTTAACCTTTATTTAACCAGGTAGGCAAATTGAGAACACGTTCTCATTTACAATTGCGACCTGGCAAGATAAAGCAAAGCAGTTCGACACATACAACAACACATAGTTTACACATGGAGTAAAACAACACATATAGTCAATAATACAGTGAAAAAAAAATAAGTCTATATACAATGAGCAAGTGAGGTGAGATAAGGGAGGTGAAGGCAAACAAATTATATGTATAAATAAATAAATAAATAAATAAAATATAAAAGGCCATGGAGGTGAAGTGAATACACACAGCAAGTAAATAAAACTAAAAAAAACCTGGAATGGTTGGTTTGCAGCGGAAGAAAGTGCAAAGTAAGAGACAGAAAATAATGGGGTGCAAAGGAGCAAAATAAATTTAATAAAATAAATACAGTAGGTAAAGAGGTAGTTGTTTGGGCTAAATTGTAGATGGGTTATGTACAGGTGCAGTAATCTATGAGCTGCTCTGACAGCTGGTGCTTAAAGCTAGTGAGGGAGATAGGTGTTTCCAATTTCAGAGATTTTTGTAGTTCGTTCCAGTCATTGGCAGCAGAGAACTGGAGAGAGGCGTCCAAAGGAAGATTGGTTTTGGGGGTGACTAGAGAGATATACCTGCTGGAGCGCGTGCTAAGATAGGTGCTGCTATGGTGACCAGCGAGCAGAGATAAGGGGGGACTTTACCTAGCAGGGTCTTGTAGATGACCTGGAACCAGTGGGTTTGGCGACGAGTAGAAGCGAGGGCAGCCAACGAGAGTGTACAGGTCGCAGTGGTGGTAGTATATGGGCTTTGTGACAAACGGATGGCACTGTGATAGACTGCATCCAATTTATTGAGTAGGGTTTTGGAGGCTATTTTGTAAATGACATCACCGAGTCGAGGATTGGTAGGATGGTCAGTTTTACAAGGGTATGTTTGGCAGCATGAGTAAAGGATGCTTTGTTGCGGAATAGGAAGCCAATTCTAGATTTTGGACTTTGGATTGGGAGATGTTTGATGTGAGTCTGGAAGGAGAGTTTACAGTCTAACCAGACACCTAGGTATTTGTAGTTGTCCACATATTCTAAAGTCAGAACCGTCCAAGTAGTGATGTTGGACAGGCGGGCAGGGGCAGGCAGCGATCGGTTGAAGAGCATGCATTTGGTTTTACTTGTATTTAAGAGCAGTTGGAGGCCACGGAAGGAGAGTTGTATGGCATTGAAGCTCGCCTGGAGAGTTGTTAACACAGTGTCAAAGAAGGGCCAGAAGTATACAGAATAGTGTCGTCTGCGTAGAGGTGGATCAGAGAATACCAGCAGCAAGCGCGACATCATTGATGTAACAGAGAAGAGAGTCGGTCCAAGAATTGAACCCTGTGGCACCCCATAGAGACTGCACAGAGGCCCGGACACAGACCCCGATTTGAACACACTGAACTCGATCAGAGAAGTAGTTGGTGAACCAGGCGAGGCAATCATTAGAGAAACCAAGGCTGTCGAGTCTGCCAATGAGGATGTGGTGATTGACAGAGTCAAAAGCCTTGGCCAGGGTCAATGATACGGCTGCACAGTATTGTTTCCTATCGATGGGGTTTACGATGTCGTTTATGACCTTGAGCGTGGCTGAGGTGCACCCATGACCAGCTCTGAAACCAGATTGCATAGCGGAGAAGGTGTGGTGGGATTCGAAATGGTCGGTAATCTGTTTGTTGACTTGGCTTTCGAAAGACCTTAGAAAGGCAGGGTAGGATAGATATAGGTCTGTAGCAGTTAGGGTCAAGGGTATCCCCCTTTGAAGAGGGGGATAACCGCAGCTGCTTTCCAATCTTTGGGGATCTCGGACGACCACGAAAGAGAGGGTTGAAGAGGCTAGTAATAGGGGTGGCAAAAATTTCAGCAGATAGTTTTAGAAAAGAAAGGGTCCAGATTATCTAGCCGCGGCTGATTTGTAGGGTCAGATTTTGCAGCTCATTTAGGACATCAGCTGACTGTATTTGGGAGAAAGAGAAATGGGGGAAGCTTGGGCGAGTAGCAGAGGGAGGGCAGTGCTGTTGTCCGGGGTAGGGGCAGCCAGATGGAAAGCATGGCCAGCCGTGAAAAATGCTTATTGAAATTCTCAATTATAGTGGATTTGTCGGTGGTGACAGTGTTTCCTATCTTCAGAGCGGTTGGAAGCTGGAGGAGGTGTTCTTATTCTCCATGGACTTTACGGTGTCCAGAACTTTTTTGAATTTGTGTTGCAAGGAAGCAAATTTCTGCTTGAAAAAGCTAGCCTTGGCTGTTCTAAACTGCCTGTGTATATTTGGTTTTCTGCTTCCCTGAAAAGTTGCATATCACGGGGCTGTTCGATGCTAATGCAGAACGCCATAGGATGTTTTTCTGTTGGTTAAGGGCAGTCAGGTCAGGAGAGAACCAAGGGCTATATCTGTTCCTGGTTTCTAATTTTCTTGAATGGGGCATGCTTATTCAAGATGGTGAGGAAGGCATTTTTAAAAAAATGACCAGGCATCCTCTACTGACGGGATGAGATCGATATCCTTCCAGGATACCCGCGGCCAGGTCGATTAGAAAGGCCTGCTCGCTGAAGTGTTTCAGGGAGCGTTTGACAGTGATGAGTGGAGGTCGTTTGACCGCTGACCCATTACGGATACAGGCAATGAGGCAGTGATCGCTGAAGATCTTGGTTGAAAACAGCAGAGGTGTATTTGGAGGGCAAGTTTGTTAGGATGATATCTAATGAGGTACCCGAGTTTATACGGAATTGGGGTGGTCCTGGTAGGTTCATTGATAATTTGTGTGAGATTGAGGGCATCAAGCTTAGATTGTAGGGTGGCTGGGGTTTTGAGCATGTTCAAATTAGGTCGCTAGCAGCACGAACTCTGAAGATAGATGGGGGGCAATCAGTTCACATATAGTGTCCAGAGCACAGCTGGGCAGAGGGTGGTCTATAGCAGGCGGCAACGGTGAAGAGACTTGTTTTTAGAGAGGTGGATTTTTAAAAGTAGAAGTTCAATTGTTTGGGAACAGACCTGGATAGTAAGACAGACTCTGCAGGCAGTCTTTGCAGTTAGATTGCAACACCGCCCCTTTGGCCGTTCTATCTTGTCTGAAAATCTTGTTAATTGGGGAATGAAAATATCTGAGTTTTTGGTGGTCTTTCTAAGCCAGGATTCAGACACGGCTAAAACATCCGGGTTGGCAGAGTGTGCTAAGCAGTGAACAAACAAACTTAGGGAGGAGGCTTCTAATGTTAACAATGCATGAAGCCAAGGCTATTACGGTTACAGAAGTCATCAAAAGAGAAGCGCCTGGGGAATAGGAGTGGAGCCAGGTACTGCAGGGCCTGGATTCACCTCTACATCACCAGAGAAACAGAGGAGGAGTAGGATAAGGGTAACGGCTAAAAGCTATGAGAATTGGTCGCCTAGAGCTACTGGGAGCAGAGAGTAAGAGGAGGTTTCTGGGGGCGATAAAATAGTTTAAAGGAATATGGTACAGACAAGGTATGGTAGGATGTGAATACAGTGGAGGTAGACCTAGGTATTGAGTGATGATGAGAGAGATATTGTCTCTAGAAACATCATTGAAACACAGGTGATGTCATCGCATATGTGGGTGGGTGGAACTGAGAGGTTGGATATGGTATAGTGAACAGGGCTAGAATCTCTACAGTGAAATAAGCCAATAACATTAACCAGAACAGAATGGACAAGGCATATTTACATTAAGGAGAGGCATGCTTAATCGGGTGATCAATAAGGGTCACGTGAGTAGAAGGTTGGTTGGGGGTCGTGGCGATCCAGACAGCTGGCCGGGTATGTGGCTGTCGGTAGCAGCATGGGATGGAGGTCTGTTTGTAGATACCTGGTGCGTTTCCGTCGGTAAGTTAGTGGGGTTCCGTGTAGTGGGGTCCGTGTGGAAAGAGGGATCAATCCAATTGGCAGAATAGATATAGTGACCCAAGGAGAAAAAAATAAAAAATAAAAATAAAAATAAAATAAATAATAGTTGTCCGTATGCTATTCAGGTAGCAGCCGATAAGACAGCTAACGATTAGCGGGCCTCAGGTAGCGTTCAGGTAACGTCGGGACGGAGGTGCCAGTTGGATAAATCCTCGGGCAGATAACGTCGGCAGTCAGACGTGAAGGCCCGGTGGGGTTCCGTATCTGCAGCAGCAACAAAAGAAACGTGTCCGGATGGTGATGGAACTCTCAGCTGGCTAGCTCCAGGATGATTTGAGTTTGCTCCGGGGTCGACGTAAGCCAATCGTCACACCGGTTTGCAGCTAGCTAGCTGCGAAGTCAAGGTGCAAGTGACCAGAGCCTGCGGCTGGAATCCGGGGAAACTGAGAGAGAAGAAAAGTCCCGGAATGCTCGGTCCGAGTCGCGTTGCACAAAAGTGCCGGTAGTATCGCAGCTAGAGGAATAGCTATGACCACAACACGAGGGCAGCTGAAACCACACGCTAGCCAGCAAACCGGCTAATTTCGGGGCAGCTACAGATTAGCTTCTGGCTAGCTATCGGAAGTAGCTACTGGTTAGCTTTCAGGCTAGCTTCTGAATTAGCCCCTGGCTGGCTTCCACGATGGATTTTCAGTTTTGAGGTAAATATTACTTTTTAGTAATTGGTGAAGCGGGTTGCGGAAAGCTTTTGCAGGAAAGCTTTTGTAGTTGAGTTCTTGGATGATAAAAATAAATAAAAGATAAGTGAAGATGAGGTGTAAATATATATACAGGACACAAAACAATACGGAACAGAAAAAGACGTCTGAACTGCTAAGCAACTTGGGGATCCTTGCCAGAGGTGGATGCCTTATCCACCTCTGGCAGTCTTCAGCTGAGATGTCTCTGCAGCCGGCATCCATGGCATCCAGGAGGGACATTTGGTCATGTGGCCGATGATCATACACTTTCAGGCAGAAAAAAAATCCTCAATGGCGTTGAGGAAAGGTGAGTAGGGAGGGAGGAAAAGGGAAATCATTCTTGGATGGGCTGCAAACCAGTTTGTGATTGCATGTGAATGGTGTAATGCTACATTGTCCCATGCAATCACAAATGTCCTCATGTTTCCTCCCTTTCTGCTTCTGGCACCAGTTGTTGGTGGAGGTCATCTAAACACAGCAGAATGTGCTCAGTGTTGTAGGGACCAATCTGGCATTTCTACAGGACCAAACCAGCACTCCAGATTGCAGCACATATTGTGATATTTGCTCCTCTCTGACCCGGCACATCAACGGTGACTCTTTTCCCGATGACGTTTCTTCCCACGCRAYGTGTTTTTGCCAGGTTAAACCCTGCCTCATCTACATTAATTATTTAATGTGGGGTCTGGTTAGCCTCCAACTCCATGACTCTCTGAAAGAAATCAAACACAGTATGTGTAAGTGCTTTTCAGTATGTCCTACTGTATGTACTGTAACCCACACCATCACACCTCCTTCTCCATGCTTCACGGTGGGAACCACACATGCGGAGATCATCCATTCACCTACTCTGCTTCTCACAAAGACACGTGGTTGGAACCAAACATCTCAAATTTGTACTCATCAGACCGAAGGACAGATTTCCACCGGTCTAATGTCCATTGCTCGTGTTTCTTGGCCCAAGCAAGTCTCTTCTTCTTATTGGTGTCCTTTGGTAGTGGTTTCTTTGCAGCAATTCGACCATGAAGGCCTGATTCACGCAGTCTCCTCTGAACAGTTGATGTTGAGATGTGTCTGTTACTTGAACTCTGTGAAGCATTAATTTGGGCTGCAATTTCTGAGGATGGTAACTCCAATGAACTTATCCTCTGCGGCAGAGGTAACTCTGGGTCTTCCTTTCCCGTGGCAGTCCTCATGAGAGCCAGTTCCATCATAGCGCTTGATGTTTTTTGCGACTGCACTTGAAGAAACTTTCAAAGTTCTTGAAATGTTCCGTCTTGAAGTAATGATGGACTTGTTTCTCTTTGCATATTTGAGCTGTTCTTGCCATAATATGGACATGGTCTTTTACCAAATAGGGCTRTCTTCTGTATACCACCCCTACCTTGTCACAACACAACTGATTGGCTCAAACACATAAGGAAAGAAATTCCACAAATTAACTTTTAACAAGGCACACCTGTTAATTGAAATGCATTCCAGGTGACTACTTATGAAGTTGGTTGAGAGAATGCCAAGACTGTGCAAAGACGTCATCACGGCAAAGGGTGGTTACTCTGAAGAATCCCTTTTTTGGTTACTACATGATTCCATATGTGTTATTTCATAGTTTTGATGTCTTCACTATTATTCTACAGTATAGAAAATAGTAAAAATAAAGAAAAACCCTTGAATGAGTAGGTGTGTCCAAACTTTTGACTGGTACTGTATGCACAGTCTAGTCTGTCTGCAGTCTGACTTTAGGCCTCACCTCAGATGCTACTTCCAATGCTCTCAGTTGCCATGGTAATCTAGATAGTACTTTATCCCCTCACCAGACAGACCACACAGACAGTGCACCAGCACTTTTTCAGACCACAGTGCCTGTGGGTGTGTGTGTGTGTGTGTGTGTGTGTGTGTGTGTGTGTGGTGTGTGTGTGTGTGTGTGTGTGTGTGTGTGTGTGTTGTGTGTTGGTTTACACACCGGCTATGTGGAGGCCTCTCTGGAACACCTCATACATGGTTTTGGCATCCTCGTGGTAGTGTGTCAGCAGATTATTGGGKCTGTCCCCCAGCATGGACCTGCGAACCCCATCTTCATGCTAGAGACAGACAGACAGACATGAGGAGATAGACACAGACAGTGAGGCTAGGACACACACCAAAGTAACAACATGGCTATTTCTGGATGTAGTCCAAATATATATTCTAAATCCAAATCCTTATTCTCTAAGCTATGGGAGCCATTATTATTATTGTTATTATGCAAATTGCCAGCTTTTATACATGCTTCAACAGGTACAGTACTGAAGCCTCAGGGCAGAAAGAGAAATTGGTTTATATGAATATCCATCTTTAGGCCTTACTCTGATTGAAGCCGGAGTGGTTGCTGACACCTAAGTCAGTCTATGATTGTTTATAAATTCATTTTAGACTGAAACAGTTGCTGGCCATAAAGTTAAATGAACGAGGCTTGTTAATTCTGAAAGTCTAAGCCGTTGGTGACATTTGAATTGTTTTAAGATTGTTATACTATGGATCATTTAACTATTTGATTTAGAATTGTAGGACCCTTTTAGGTATAAAAATATATACAAAAATGATTTGATAAAACATTTAATTTAGCCTTTACTACTATAGCCAAGAGAAACACATTGAATAACACATTCATAAATGTATCATAAGAAACAAGGTTTTGAAGTGTTTGTCCTATATCTAGGAGATATGAGTAAGCCCAGGAAATAAATATCTATATATATWTTTTTTTACACATATTTAACCCCTTTCGGGTAGGCACAAAACTACCTTCATACTTCCAGTAATTTCTTTCAACCAGTATCAGTTACCTTCAGACAAGTCCCGTGACACTTGTGGGGGTCGTAGAGAAAATCATGTTGGTGAAAGTCTCCCCTTTCCATATAGTTGGTCAAACCGTTCAAACGCTACAGAATTGTGGGATGTCTCATGGTCTGACAAACACCGCTCTAGCTCTGTCACCTTTCACCGCAGATACGGAAGTGTGACATCGGCTGACAGATTGTGATGGGGATTTATTTATTAATTATTGTTACTTAGATTGACTCTAGGGGGTTTAAATACCTTCCATTCCTCTCCTGATAAAATGAGTAAAGAGGCCATTATGGTTTGTGGCAACTGGGCATGTGCATGAGAGTTACTCAGTATGAGAGCTACTCAAAGCAAGAAGGAAATTGCTAAAGAATAGGAAGGCTGTGGAGGGCTTGAAACTGTTTATCTTTTGAAGAGATGGTGTTGTGTGTGCGCGCGTGCGTGCGTGCGTATGCGTGTGTGTGTGTTGCGTGTGTGTGTGTGTGTGTGTGTCTTGTGGTGCGTGCGTGCGTGCGTTGTGTGGTGTGTGCGAGCATGTGTCTCTCAGTTAATGTAAACTACAGGGAGACTCCCTGCAATGAAAAGGGTTTCATTTACAATTCTGAAAATTCTGATTTGTCAACTGAAACTAGGCGGAGGATGTGCCTGAGTCAGCGGGCGTAAATTAATGTAATTCCCTTTTTCAGAATGAATCAAACCACCGTTTTCTTTCTTTCGTGCGTAAAGGCTCTCTCAAATTTGTTTCTTATGATTCATAAATACTTTCCTAAACCTAAATAACCTACAAGATCAGAGTATTTTTAAATCTACCAACTGGTGCTGAAAATAGATGAATGTGTGTATTTAATAGCTTTCTTTCATTGATTCCTGATATTTGGAACCCATTTCTCTATATTTGAGTAAGTCTGTGGACTCTCCACTGGGATTCTCTCCTCTCCCTATTACAGGGCTGAGTCACTGGATTACTGGTGCTCTTCATGCCGTCCCTAGGAGGGGTGCGTCACTTGAGTGGTTGAGTCATCTTTCTGTCTGGGTTGGCGCCCCCCTTGGGTTGTGCCGTGGCGGAGATCTTTGTGGCTATACTCGGCCTTGTCTCAGGATGGTAAGTGTGTGTTGAAGATATCCCTCTAGTGTTGGTTGGGTTGTGAAATGGGTGGTTTATTCCTTCCTGTTTGGCCCTGTCGGGGTATCATCGGATGGGGCCACAGTGTGTCTCCTGACCCTCTGTCTCAGCCTCCAGTATTTATGCTGCAGTAGTTTATGTGTCGGGGGCTAGGGTCAGTTTGTTATATCTGGAGTACTTCTCCTGTCTTATCCGGTGTCCTGTGTGAATTTAAGTATGCTCCTAATTCTCTTCTTTCTCTCTTTCTTTTCTCTCTCGGAGGACCTGAGCCCTAGGACCATGCCTCAGGACTACTGGCATGATGACTACTTGCTGTCCCCAGTCCACCTGGCCGTGCTGCTGCTCCAGTTTCAACTGTTCTGCCTGCGCTATGGAACCCTGACCTGTTCACCGGACGTGCTACCTGTCCGCAGACCTGCTGTTTTCAACTCTCTAAAGACAGCAGGAGCGGTAGAGATACTCTTAATGATGCTATGAAACCAACTGACATTTACTCCTGATGTGCTGACTTGCTGCACCCTCGACAACTACTGTGATTATATTATTTTGACCATGCTGTCATTTATGACATTTGAACATCTTGGCCATGTTCTGTTATAATCATCTCACCCAGGCACAGCCAGAAGAGGACTGGTTCCTCTCTAGGTTTCTTCTAGGTTTTGGCCTTTCAGGGAGTTTTTCCTACCACCGTGCTTCTACACCTGCATTGCTTGCTCTCTTGGGGTTTAGGCTGGGTTTCTGTACGCACTTTGAGATATCAGTCTGATGTAAGAAGGGCTATATAAATACATTTGTATTGATTTGGACAAATTGAAACTAAAAGGTACATTATATTTAAAGGGATGGTTTAAGCTAAATGTACTGAAAACCCTATCGAATTGACAACTCCACAAGGAATCTTTGGCCTGCAAGTGCAGGGTTTTCAGCAGTTAAATTAAATGTATTCAGAGCGTGCAAGTAGCCACACCTAAGAGCGTGTTACGCGACCAAATACTGAGAATGCGTAGGAAAGGCATCAATTTCTAAGTCTTATCAGCCACAAAGCATCTCAGAAAGTGCTGTCTAGATCAGGTACACCCTGTATTATTCATTATGATCTAAAAAGACTAAACAGATCCTAGATCGCACTGCTTTTCTGAGACACTTTGCGAATACAGATCCAGGGTGGAGTATTGTATCGTGATTCGTTGGCTTACCGCCACTTCTTCAGACTGGTGTGGAGATTGCAGGGAGGAGAGATGGCACGTGGCCGTGTGGCCAGCAGTAGGCCAGCACGGCGGTCAGGGCACCGATGCCCACCAGCGTGGAGATGGGCAGGAGCGGAAGAAACTGGTTTAACTCATCCAGCTCTGGCAGCTGTAGACTGCTCTGCAGCTCCTGGGCCCTGCATCCTCTCCATCAGGGTGGAACTCAGCTCTGGAGTGGGATAGCAGGAGGGGGGAGGGATGGTGAGGGGGGGGGGGGGGGAGAGAGGGGGAGAGAAGGGGAGGTTGAGAGGGGGGAGAGAGAAAGAGAGGAAGAGAGGGGGGCAAAGAAAGAGAGGGGAAGATAGAAGGGGGAGGGAGAGGGAGAGAGGGATGGAGAAGGGGGAGGAAAAGAGAGGGGGAGATGCAGGGTTATGACTTACAGAATAAGGCTTTAGTTTGATCCCACAACACAGTAGATCTTTACTATATAAAAGTATGTATTGTACCGTGCAGCTTTAGAAGTCAGAGATAAACTTAGAAGAGCCTAATGCAAATACAGTACAAAACTATATAATCAAGCCTGAAGCCCAGCCCATGATGTGTAATATACATTATTCAGTGTGGCAGGTTGGTGGACGGTTTAAATGCTTTCTCCCGTCCTTAGTGGTGCGAGTCACGCTTACAACACCGCACCGCCAATCAGATTAATTTCCTTGTTGTTCTTGGTTCACTATGCAGCAGAAATAGACCACAGCAATGACGGTTACAGCAGCCACCGTGTGAAACCCCTCATCTACCAAAAGAGAACAGGCCACACTTCCTCTTCTGTCAAACTGACACGTATGAGTGTTTTTAAAATGTATTTATTATTTATTTATTTTTAGCCCTTTTCTCCCCAATTTCGTGGTATCCAATTGTTAGTAGTTACGATCTTGTCTCATCGCTACAACTCCCGTACGGGCTCGGGAGAGACGAAGGTCGAAAGCCATGCGTCCTCCGAAACACAACCCAACCAAGCCTTCTTAACACAGCGCGCATCCAACCCGGAAGCCAGCCGCACCAATGTGTCGGAGGAAACACCGTGCACCTGGAGACCTGGTTAGCGTGCACTGCGCCTGGCCCGCCAAGGATATCCCTACCGGCCAAACCCTCCCTAACCCGGACGACGCTAGGCCAATTGTGCGTCGCCCCACAGACCTCCCGGTCGCGGCTGGCTGCGACAGAGCCTGGGCACGAACCCAGAGTCTCTGGTGGCACAGCTAGCACTGTGATGCAGTGCCCTAGACCACTGTGCCACCCGGGAGGCCACGTATGAGTGTTTTTAACTGCAGTACACTACATATACACACAAGTATGTGGACACCTCTTCAAATTAGTGGATTCAGTCATTTCAGCCACACCCGTTGCTGACGGGTGTATAAAATCGAGTACACAGCCTTGCAATCTCCATAGGAAAACATTGACAGTAGAATGGCCTTACTGAAGAACTCAGTGACATTCAATGTGGCACCGTCATAGGATGCCACCTTTCCAACAAGTCAATTCGTCAACTGTAAGTGCTGTTATTGTGAAGTGGAAACGCATAGGAGCAACAACGGCTCAGCCGCGAAGTGGTAGGCAATACATGCTCACAGAACGGGACGGCCGAGTGCTGAAGCACGTAAAAATCGCATGTCCTCGGTTGCAACACTCACTACCGAGTTCCAAAATGCCGTTGGAAGCAACGTCTTCACAAGAACTGTTCTTCAGGAGCTTCATGAAATGGGTTTACATGGCCGCACACAAGCCTAAGATCACCATGCGCAATGCCAAGCGTTGGCTGGAGTGGTGTAAAGCTYGCCGCCATTGGACTGGAGCAGTGGAAACACGTTCTCTGGAGTGATGAATCACGCTTCACCATCTGGCAATCCGATGGGCTAATCTAGGTTTGGTGGATGCCAGGGGAACGCTACCTGCACCAATGCATAGTGCCAACTGTAAAGTTTGGTGGAGGAGGAATAACGGTCTGGGGCTGGTTTTCATAGTTCGAGCTAGGCCCCTTAGTTCCAGTGAAGGGAAATCTTTACACTACAGCATACAATGACATTCTAGACAATTCTGTGCTTCCAACTTTGTGGCAACAGTTTGGGGAAGGCCCTTTCCTGTTTCAGCATGACAATTCCCCCGTGCACAAAACAAAGTCCATACAGAAACGGTTTGTCGAGATCGGTGTGGAAGAACTTGACTGGTCAGCACAGAGCCCTGACCTCAACCCCATTGAACACCTTTGGGATGAATTCGAACGCCGACTGCAAGCCAGGCCTAATCGCCCAACATCAGTGTCCGACCTCACTAATGCTCTTGTGGCTGAATGGAAGCAAGTCACAGCAGCAATGTTCCAACATGTGCTCTTGATAAGAAGTTACATTGTGTGTCTGTCTTTATTTATTTGTCGAAGGCTTTTGACACCGTGGACCATGCTGTGTTAGTGCAAAGGTTAAAATGTTGTGGAATTACTGGTCATGCTCTAGATTGGTTAATAAATGACCTATCAAATCATACACAATGTGTAATGGCAGATGATTGTAAATCTGAGTCCATAGAGGTGTGCTCAGGTGTTCCGCAAGGTTCTATTTTGGGCCCACTGTTGTTCATTTTGTATATCAACAACATTGGGGATCTTATTGAAACAGCGGATGTTCATTTTTATGCACATGATACTGTTCTTTATTCAAGTGGTAGTAGTTTATCTTTAGCTTTTGAAAATGCCCGAAGAGCATTTAGCATCATACAACAGAATCTGTATGATTTAAAGCTGTTTGTCAATTCAGGTAAAACAAAATGCATGGTATTTTCAAATGCCAGGCATGTTACTAATCATGTCATTGCTACATTGGCTGGACATACTATAGAGCAAGTTAAAGTGTACAAATATTTCGGTGTGTGTGTTGATGATAAGCTGAGCTTCCCTGTGCATGTAGAGAACTTGATAAGGAAGCTCAAGATGAAAATAGGTTTTTATTACCGGCATAAGGCTGGTTTTTCTTTTGAGGCCAGGAAGGAGCTGGTACGATGTACATTACTGGCGGTTTTATATTTTAGTGATGTTATATATATGCAGGCCTCAGCCACTATCCTGAGAGCACTTGATTCAGTATATCATGCAGCCCTCAGGTTCATTACAAATCAAAAACGTCTAACACATCATTGTGATCTCTACAACGCTGTTRGCTGGTYGTCATTGACCTTGCGTMGGCKTAAACACTGGTATACACTGATTTATAAGGCCATATTGGGTAAAATGCCATTTTATCTCTGTTCTTTTTTTGTCAGGKCGGTAAATTAATATCAATTACGGTACCATTCTCATTTGCTTCTAACAGTACCAAAAATTAGAACAGGTCATGGTAGTAATAGTTTTAGTTACTTAGCTCCATGGTCCTGGAATTCTCTCCTGAACATTTAAAATGTGATGATCTACTGTAGTTTCATTGGTGGAGTTTAAACACTTGATCGATGTATATATCATAGAAGAGTGTAATTGTTTTTAGGCCTGCTGTTTTTAGTCAAGACTCATGTTTTTAATGTAAAATGTTTTTGTTGTACTGTATGTGTGTTTATAGTTTTGTTTAATGTTGTGTTAGTGTATGTAAGTTGTTTTGTCTGAAACGTTGTTCCCCCTGCTGCTATTGGAACAGGTCTCTTGGAAAAGAGATGTTATCTCAATGAGAAAAACCTGTATAAATAAAGGTAAAATAAAAAATAAAAAAATCTGGTGGAAAGCCTTCCCAGAAGGGTAGAGGCTGTTATAGAAGCAAAAGGGGGACCAACTCCATATTAATGACCATGATTTTGGAATGAGATGTTCAACAAACAGGTGTCCACTTATTTTTGGTCATGAGGTGTACGACCGTATCAGTACCATCTCTATGGGAAAGTTACAGAAAGGTTGCAATAATAAGTCATTACGGTAATACTATTACTGCTCATAATGATATACGATGCCTGGTACAAGGGGTTGCTTTACAGCAGGTACGCGCAATGCCGTTGGGGGTAYGCCAAATAAAAATGTGATTCGCATAAAATGTAAAAAATAATAATAATAAAAACATGCATTTAACAAAATACAACAATTCTTCAAATTTTCAAATACTCCATTTATATTTTCCAACGGGGCTATACATTTGGGTGAGGTTTTTTTCTCGCCTGAGTAGCCTCGTTTCACTGCCAAAAATAAAATTAAGGGTTAGGGTTCTAGTGTTCAGCGAAATAACAACTCACTTCCCACGAGCCGGGTTGTAATAAAAACTCACACTCATTCTTATGCTTAAGAAATGTATAGTATAGTGTGTGTGGCAGGCTTACAACGATGGCAAAAAAACAACATTTGAGAGTGCGCTGACCCTGGTGGTAGAGGGGGTACGCAGCTGGAGGTTGAATGTTTGAAGGGGTACGGGACTATAAAAAGTTTGGGAAACACTGCTTTACACAAACTGATTTCCACACTGCTATACTCATAGAAATTGCCAGGGTTTGAGCTTCCAAGTCCATTCTATTAATTCTTATTTCTATGGCTATATCATCCTCACCTTCCTTGWTTCAGAGTATTATTATCATATAAGCCTAGGCCTAGAAGTTCAGTAGCTAAGGGTGTTGCTGTCCATTAGACCAGACGTTGACGCCCATAGGTGGCAGACAGCGGCCTCTGTCCGATATCCATCTCAGCCTTTTTCAGCCTTGATGAGGGTGAATTATACTGCCAGAGAGATCAAAGAGCAGAGCTACACCGGCCATCACACACACACACACCATTGATACACATTATTTACATATGGCTACCCTGCCAAGAGAGCATGTAAAAGTCAAACAGATCTAAAACATGGTGTGTGAATCTATTGTCACAGCGGGATGATGGTGTCATGTGACCTAGCCACAGCTTCCTTTTCCAGAGTGTCTGTCGAGTCCCATTGGGGTTAATTTGTGTTGTTATAGAGGAAAACATCAGTCTTGCTGTAATACAGTGCCTTGGGAAAGTATCCAGAACCATTGACTACATTTTGCTATTTTACAGTCTTATTCTAAAATGGATTAAATTAATTCTACACACAATATCCCATAATGACAAAGTGAAAACAGGTTTTCAGACATTTTTCTAACAAAAGAAGCCAGAAATATCACACTGGCATAAGTATTCAGACCCTTTGCTATGAAACTCAAAATTGAGCTCAGGTGCATCCTGTTTTCATTTATCACCCTTGAGATGTTTCTACAACTTGATTGGAGTCCACCCGTAGTAAATTTAATTGATTGGACATTATTTGAAAAGGCACCCACCTGTCTATATAAGGTCCCACAGTTGACAGTGCATGTCAGAGCAAAAACCAAGCCATGAGGTCAAAGGAATTATCCATWRAGCTCCGAGACAGGATTGCAGAGATCTTGGGAAGGTACCAAAACATCTGCAGCATTGAATGTCCCCAAGAACACGGTGGCCTCCATCATTCTTAAATGGAAAAAGTTTGGAACCACCAAGACTCGTCCTAGAGTTAGCCGCCCGACCAAACTCAGCAATCAGGGGAGAAGGAACTTGGTCAAGGAGGTGACCAAGAACCCAATGGTCACTCCAGAGCTCCAGAGTTCCTCTGTGGAGATGGGAGAACCTTCCAGAASAACTACCATCTCTGTAGCACTCCACCAATAAGGCCTTTATAGTAGAGTGGCCAGATGGAAGCCACTCCTCAGTAAAAGGCACATGACAGCCCGCTTGGAGTTTGCCAAAAGGCACCTAATGGACTCTCAGACCATGAGAAACAAGATTCTCTGGTCTGATGGAACCAAGATTGAACTCTTTGGCATGAATGCCAAGCGTCACATCTGGAGGAGACCTGGCACCATCCCTACAGTGCAGCATGGTAGTGGCAGCATCACGCTGTGGGGATGTTATTCAGCGGCAGGGACTTGGAGACTAGTCATGTAACAGCTGTCGTAGTCGTTTTCCTCCTCAGACGAGGAGGAGCATGGATCGGACCAAGATGCGGATTGGTAAGTATTCATATTTTAATGGGAAAACAACAAACACTACAAAATACAACAACCAACAACCAACAAACGTGACTAACCTGAAACAGTCCTGTGTGGCCCAAACACTGACACAGGAACAAACACCCACCAAACACAAGTGAAACCCAGGCTGCCTTAGTATGATTCTCAATCAGGGACAACGATTGACAGCTGTCTCTGATTGAGAATCATACCAGGCCGAACACAAAATCCCAACATAGAAAATCAAACCTAGACCAACCCACCCAACTCACGCCCTGACCAACTAAAACAAATACATGACAAAGGAAAACAGGTCAGGAACGTGACAAGTCAGGATCGAGGGAAAGATAAACGGAGCAAAGTACAGAGAGATCATTGATGAAAACCTTCTCCAGAGAGCTCAGGACAAGTCTCTGAATGTCCTTGAGTGGCCAACCAGAGCACAGACTTGAACCCGATCGAACATCTCTGAAGAGACCTGAAAATAGCTGTGCAGTGAYGCTCCCCATCCAACCTTGAGAGGATTTRCAGAGAAGAATGGGAGAAACTCCCCAAATACAGGTGTCCCAAGCTTGTAGCGTCATACCCAAGAAGACTCGAGGCTGTAATCGCTACCAAAGGTGCTTCAACAAAGTACTGAGTAAAGGGTCTGAATACTTATGTTAATGTGATATCAGTTTTTTATTTTTAACACATTTGCAAAAAAAGATATATTTTTTTTTTCTTCTCATTATGGGGTATTGTGTGTAGATTGATGAGGGGGAAAAACTCTTTAATCAATTTTAGAATAAGGCTATAACGTAACAAAATGTGGAGGCGTCTGAATACTTTCCGAATGCACTGTATATATTGCTCCTTTGCTACATAACCCAGTGACACGGCTATACAGACCCTGGCAGGGAGACTCCTCCTGGTCCCAAATGGCATCATATTCCCTTTCATTTCCCACCACTTTTGACCAGGGCCTACAGGGCTCTGTTCAAAAGTAGTGAACTATATAGGGAATAGGTTGCCATTTGGAACACACTCTGAGTTCATACATGGTGGTGTGATTTCTGGGTTACAACAGTCCCC
>NC_036863.1:6043257-6127422 GCF_002910315.2 Salvelinus sp. IW2-2015 | reverse complement strand
GGCGGAAGGCTCTCGCGGATCCTGGCTGGCGGAAGGCTCTGGCGGGATCCTGGCTGGCGGAAGGCTCTGGCGGATTCTGGCTGGCGAAGGCTCTGGCGGATCCTGGCTGGCGGAAGGCTCTGGCGGATCCTGGCTGCGGAAGGCTCTGGCGGTCCTGGCTGGCGGAAGGCTCTGGCGGATCCTGAGCTGGCGGAAGGCTCTGGCTGGTCCTGGCTGGCGAAGGCTCTGGCTGGTCCTGGCTGGACGGCTCTGGCTGGTCCTGGCTGGACGGCTCTGGCTGGTCCTGGCTGGACGCTCTGGCGGTCCTGGCTGGACGTCTGGCTGGTCCTGGCTGGACGGCTCTGGCTGGTCCTGCTGGACGGCTCTGGCTGGTCCTGCTGGACGGCTCTGGGATGGTCCTGGCTGGACGGCTCTGGCAGTCCTGGCTGGACGGCTCTGCAGTCCTGGCTGGACGGCTCTGAAGGCTCGGGACAGACGGGCAGCGCTGGGCAGGCAGACAGTTCAGACCACGCTGGGAAGGCCGGCAGTTTAGACAGCGCTGGGAAGGCAGACAGTTCAGACAGCGCTGGGAAGGCAGGCAGTTCAGACTCAGGCTGTGCTGAGCAGGCAAGCAGCGCAGGGGCGTTGGCAGACGGCCGACTCTGACTTGCTGAGGCGCACAGTAGGCCTGGTGCGTGGTGCCGGAACTGGAGCACTGGGCTGGAGACCACGCACCACAGGGAGAGTGCGTGGAGGAGGAACAGGGCTCTGGAAACGCACTGGAAGCCTGGTGCGTGGTGTCGGCACTGATGGTACTGGGCTGGGGTGGGAAGGTGGCGCCGGATATACCGGACCGTGAAGGAGGGCACGCGCTCTTGAGCACCGAGCCTCCCCAACCTTTCCAGGTTGAATGGTCCCCGTAGCCCTGCCAGTGCAGCGAGGTGGAATATCCCGCACTGGGATATGCAGGCGAACCGGGGACACCACCTGTAAGGCTGGTGCCATGTACGCCGGCCCGAGGAGACGTACTGGAGGCCAGATATGTTGGGCCGGCTTCATGGCACCCGGCTCGATGCCCAACCTAGCCCTCCCAGTGCGGCAAGGTGGAATAGCCCGCACTGGGCTAAGCACGCGTACTGGGGACACCGTGCGCTCCACCGCATAACACGGTGTCTGACCAGTACGACGCCCTCTCACTCCACGGTAAGCCCGGGGAGTTGGCTCGGGTATCCAACCCGGCTTCGCCACACTCCCCTTTAGCCCCCCCCAAGAAWTTTTTGGGTGAGCCTCTCGGGCTTCCAGCCGCTCTGCCTTGCTTTCGCCTCATAAAACCTCCTCTCCGCTTTCGCTGCCTCCAGCTCCGCTTTGGGGCGGCGACACTCCTCTGGCTCTGCCCAGGGTCCTTTCCMGTCTAGGATTTCCTCCCAAGTCCATTCCTCTTTTCCCCATTGCTGTTGTTCTTGCCGTCCTTCTCCACTCCGCTTGGTCTTGTTTTGGTGGGTGTTTCTGTAAMAGCTGTCGTAGTCGTTTTCCTCCTCAGACGAGGAGGAGCATGGATCGGACCAAGATGCGGATTGGTAAGTATTCATATTTTAATGGGAAAACAACAAACACTACAAAATACAACAACCAACAACCAACAAACGTGACTAACCTGAAACAGTCCTGTGTGGCCCAAACACTGACACAGGAACAAACACCCACCAAACACAAGTGAAACCCAGGCTGCCTTAGTATGATTCTCAATCAGGGACAACGATTGACAGCTGTCTCTGATTGAGAATCATACCAGGCCGAACACAAAATCCCAACATAGAAAATCAAACCTAGACCAACCCACCCAACTCACGCCCTGACCAACTAAAACAAATACATGACAAAGGAAAACAGGTCAGGAACGTGACAAGTCAGGATCGAGGGAAAGATAAACGGAGCAAAGTACAGAGAGATCATTGATGAAAACCTTCTCCAGAGAGCTCAGGACAAGTCTCTGAATGTCCTTGAGTGGCCAACCAGAGCACAGACTTGAACCCGATCGAACATCTCTGAAGAGACCTGAAAATAGCTGTGCAGTGAYGCTCCCCATCCAACCTTGAGAGGATTTRCAGAGAAGAATGGGAGAAACTCCCCAAATACAGGTGTCCCAAGCTTGTAGCGTCATACCCAAGAAGACTCGAGGCTGTAATCGCTACCAAAGGTGCTTCAACAAAGTACTGAGTAAAGGGTCTGAATACTTATGTTAATGTGATATCAGTTTTTTATTTTTAACACATTTGCAAAAAAAGATATATTTTTTTTTTCTTCTCATTATGGGGTATTGTGTGTAGATTGATGAGGGGGAAAAACTCTTTAATCAATTTTAGAATAAGGCTATAACGTAACAAAATGTGGAGGCGTCTGAATACTTTCCGAATGCACTGTATATATTGCTCCTTTGCTACATAACCCAGTGACACGGCTATACAGACCCTGGCAGGGAGACTCCTCCTGGTCCCAAATGGCATCATATTCCCTTTCATTTCCCACCACTTTTGACCAGGGCCTACAGGGCTCTGTTCAAAAGTAGTGAACTATATAGGGAATAGGTTGCCATTTGGAACACACTCTGAGTTCATACATGGTGGTGTGATTTCTGGGTTACAACAGTCCCCGATTGTCACGTTCCTGACCTGTTTTCTGTTAGTTTTTGTATGTGTTAGTTGGTCAGGACGTGAGTTTGGGTGGGCAGTCTATGTTTTGTGTTTCTATGTTGGTTTATGGGTACCTGATATGGTTCTCAATTAGAGGCAGGTGGTTTTCATCTCCTCTGATTGAGAATCATATTAAGGTAGGTGTTTTCACATTGTTGGTTGTGGGTGGTTGTCTCCTGTGTCTGTGTATGTTGCGCCACACGGGACTGTTTCGGTTTGTTTTGTTCGTTCGGTTTTTGTGTAGTCTGTTTTTCCTGTTTGTGCGTTCTTCGTTACATGTAAGTTCTTACGTTCAGGTCAGTCTACGTCGTTTGTTGTTTTTGTCTCTATTTCAAGTGTTCTTCGTGTTTTCGGTTTTGTTTAATAAATATCATGTCAAGTTACAACGCTGCGTTTTGGTCGAATCCCTGCTCCTCCTCTTCGGATGAAGAGGAGGAGGAATTCCGTTACACCGWTGAGCCTGCCTGGCCACACCGTCGCCGAGGGAGAGCRAGCGAGAGAGTGAGCGAGCGAGYGAGTGAACGAGCGAGTGAGCGAGGGAGAGCGAGCGAACCATGCGAGCGAGCGAGAAAGAGAGAGAGACTGTGCACATGACTGCATGTTGTGCATGTGAATGCATGAGATTGTGTGTGTTACTGTAAACGTGTGTGGCGGAGGAGATGCTCTGTAGTAGCCTGGGGGATATGAATGAAAGTCAGCATGTGCATGCTTGTGTGCATGGTAGCTGTAGGCTACATGTGGCAGCAGGACTACAGGCTATGTGGTGGCTGGCAGGATGTGAGGCGTGAGTAACATGGCAGAGGGGGAAGAACACGGGAAGCATAAAGGGAATACACAGTAGGTCACACATGCCATACGCTCCCTTCCTGTTGCTCTGCAAAGCTTACAGTACATAGCTTAGCATCTGTGGTAACAATAGAGCAGAGGGAAATGTCAAACTCTACTACAAAGGTACATGTAGATATAGGCTAGTCCTAGGCTAGTTGAATCGAACATGCTAGCCTGAAGAATGTGTACATGATTGAACAACACGGGCATCCTGGTCCATCTCAGGGGATCACATTGTGCTTCATTGTCTGTGTGTCAATGTATTATTCATTCTAATGGCACCAAACTAGCTGACACTATTGAGGCTATTGATTTCAAGGTAGAGCCATTAAAAGCTCTGGTCTGGGGAAGTCTACCCACCTCAACACAAACACCAGTCAACCTGCTGTTCAAAGTGCTTGTTAAACAGTTGTTACAATCGCCATTGAGTTCACTAACATACTGAACATGAAACACCACAGACAAACAGGCTAGGCCAGAATTAATCACACGGATATGGATTGATGATGTAACTACATGTCTACTTACGTCCTTGTTACAATGTCATGAAAAGTCACCACATTAGTCATCACATTGTAGCATCCCTGTAACAATGCGTATGCAATGGAAAACATTCACAAAATCTTGGGAGAGACTTTATAGGCCTAATAGTATATTAGAGAAAGATTTTCATCTAACTGTTGACTGAACCTTTCCACTGAAACAGGGTAGCATAATGTGATGTGTCCCAGTCTGCTCCACCCCAGAGTTGATGGATGCCTTCTGAGCACTAAGCGGTAACACAACACAACATAACCTGTGTGAGGCTACGATACCTGTGCCATTGTGACCGGTAGAGGCTATCTGAGGAGCCATATCAACCTGAGACTAGGCCAGGCTAAACGTTGTCCAGGTAGGATACAAAAGTAAAATACCCAATCAACCTTTGAGGAAGTCAAGTCCCCCAGTTGGAGAGTAAGAAAGCCCCCTTGTTTACATCCAAGCTAACAGTTGTAGACCCTTCCCCTTAATGATGGCAGCCCATCATAGTCATTAGCCTATCGCCAGAGTGTATCTGTATCAGGGTTAGACGGTTAGCCTATCCTCTCATCCAATAGGGAATGTCTGTTCTCTGCACTTTGTCCTATAGTAACCCAGCCTTACACTAAGCTACTGGAGGATCACTCACAGGTCAAAGCCAGATATATTTAGGCCAGGAAGAGTACTACTGTACTGGGCACAGGGCAGCTGAAGAGCTGCTCAGCATCATCCTCAACAATAACGACCTTGATCAGATGGACCAATCACAGAAGTCGCCTTACCCAGCCTTATTTGTGTCATTAGGGACACAGTGAGCTTAAGATCTCTGTGGCTGGAGGGGTACACAGACAGCGAGATTTATATTAGTTTCCTTTATTTAATTCCCACCTTAATGCAGCAGATACACTGTAAACCCCAAGGCATTTTTAATTCAAATACTTATAGTAAGTTGTACTCAATTAAAAGTCATTTTTACTTAAAATGTGTAGGTGGTACTGACTCARCTAAATGAGAAGTCACACCAACATYTTTTTTTTAAAGGTATGATAACAAATGAACTTTTTTCCAAGCATGCTCTACTGCAGGTAGATTTAAAAAAAAAATTTTTTTTTGATATCTGTGTTTCTGCATGTACATGGAGTGATTGATTGAATAAATGTTATGCTAAACAAAGATAAATATATTTTTTCTAAACTAATCCAATCATTGAATTTTTGCACCCGTTACTGAAATGGTTGTTCCAGTTTAAATGGTTTAGTTAGTTTCCTCCCACTCTTCTTAACCCTGGCAGTCATCAATGCAGGTTGTGGGTGAATACAAATTTAAACTATTGGATAGCCTAACAAGTCCAATAGGAATTACACATCACTTTGCAAGCCAGCATAATGGGATTTACAGTTAGGGGTGCAAAATTCTGGTAGATTTTCCAGGTTTTTCAGAAATCCTGGTTGGAAAATTACTGGAAATGTTTTTGGAAAAGTTGGTGGAATGTTGAACCCTACTAGGCCTGATGTGGGCTGTAAACTATGAGTTTCAGTCGACTGTATAAGGCCGTATGATATATGTAATGCTTCATTTATATCGATAACATTTGCCTAGGAGCTCACTTGGTGAAGGCCACATAACTGAAATTCAATGAATTTAACAACCATGTCTCTGTCACAAAAAAATACACTCTTGGGTGGTAACTCTACAATTCAATCGAAAGGGATACTGGGAAATTATTGGAGGCCTGGCTCCAATATCTTACAAACAATTTTTTTAATTAGTATTACTCATATCAAATTAGTACTACTCAATTCAGCTATTTAAGTTTAACAACACATTTGTTTTAGGTAATTGGTTTCCTCAAAACTTTGAGTAGCCAGAACTTATCCGGTTTTACAGTGTAGAGTCCATTTAGTTAATTTCCATACATGTACTGTTTCTTTCCTTTTGAAATCAATTTTTATTTGTCACATGCACCGAATACAACAGGTGTAGACCTTACTGTGAAATGCTTACTTACATGCCGTTAACCAACAATGTAGTTTTAAGAAAAATATTTACTCACTAAATAAACAAAAGACATGTAGCTAGGCCCACTGTATCCTTGGTTACTGTTCATGTACCCTACCGGTAGCTCAGGGGTTGTGAATGGAAGGTGTAGGGCTGACCTCAGAGGCTTAAATCAAGGGGGAGGAACACACCATGCACACTTGGCCTGAGTCCCGCCCCCTCTCCCCATCTGCAGAGAGTACCCAGCAATAAGCCTCTGCTGCCATGAGATTAAGGCCTGTTAGCTCTCCCTCTCCCTCCCTCCCTTCCTCCCCTATCTCTCTCTCTCTCTCTCCCTTCCTCCCTACCAACAGTGTCACCTCTGCAGATTCACAACCACTTTAAGCCTATTGTATGCATGCTGCGCACATCCACACCTTCCATGCCACACGAGGAGGAAAAGCAGCAGCACTAATAAGGAACAGGGCACACTAGCTTCTCGTGGTGAACACTTAAAGGAGCGCTGAAACCCATCAGTCTGTATCAGATTTCACATTGCCTTCTGCAAACCTGTGATTTACCCCCCCCCCCCCACACACACACACACGCACACACACACACTGCTGGAAGATTACCCCCTCACTGTCCACGCTGAGTGTAAAGGAGAAACGCGTTTGGCCTAGTTTGTGCCTGGTTGGCCACCGTATCACACCACCCTCAGCAGACGCTGCAGCTACTCTCGCTCTCTCCCCCTCCCTAAACCCAGAGTGCCTCCCTTCCTACAGAAAATCACACATGTCGTTTTACAGACTGTATACTACAGTACTGAGTACATGCACACATCTACAGACAAACGCACCCACATACAAACAAACAGGATGGGGATGTCAGGCAATGCTTTTTAAGAGTGATCTAATGAAACCCGGTAAAGTATGTGATGAATCAGGAGAGGACGTAACCCTTGTTCAGTACTTTCTGTTTGGTCAATGCAGTCCAATATATATGTGATGGATTATATGAGAAGTAGGCATATAATTTCCCCTCTTTAAAAATGGAATGAGGTTACATAAATATGAACCTGTTAATTAAGCAATAAGGCCCGGAGGGGAGTAGTATATACCACAGCTAAAGGCTGTTCTTAGGCACAATGCAATGCAGAATGCCTAGAAACAGCCCTTAGACGTGGTATATTGACAATATACCATAAACCCCTGAGGTGCCTTATTGCTATTATAAACTGTTTACCAATGTAATTAGAACAGTAARAATAAATGTTTGGTCATACCCGTATTATATGTCTGACATAACATGGCTGTCAGCCAATCAGCATTCAGAGCTCGAACCACCCAGTTTATAATGTAAATGAACACCTCATGTATATAGTAGTAGCATAGCCTACTGTACAGAGCTTGATATTATGTACACTCTTCGAATGTAATGTTCCTAAATTACAGMGACAACACTTAAACTACCACTGGTAGGCCTGTAATATTACTTCATACAGCCTAGAAAGGTTCCATGATGACTTAAAAGGTAAGCTGATTGAGAAATGCAATGAAATGTTCAGAAAATACAGAATTTTGGCAAAAGGTTTCAACTGAGAAGCACATATGCTTTCTCAGTCTGTGATGAGTGGAGCACGTGTCTTATCCTGTAAATTATTGAGAGGGGAAAAAGAATAGGTTTACCTGTGTGGTACCTCAGATGTTAAAACAATGCATTATGCATGACGAGGAGTAGCATTTGACAGCGTACAATGGCTGTAAAGTAAACGTTGAGAACGCAACAGAGGTACTGGCCTTAGGCTAGTCTACTTTATATTTTGGGCACGAGGTTACTATAGATCAAACATACTGATATGTTGAGTATATGCCCAAATGTATTTTAAAATGGTCACATTTTACCCCATGCCCCTGACTGGCGGAATAAAACTGTTTTACAGACCGTTACTCCAGAGAGTGCTAAATATGCTCGGACTGTGTTTCAGTGTTTCAGGACCCTCACCATTGAACAGCTCCTTCCAATCAGACAAGCCCGCTTCAGCGCGTGAAGGTGCACGTCACACTATGTCAGGGGTAGATTTAGAAGCAAACATTCATCCGCAACCACTGTGCCACGTAGCAATAAAGACATATCCTACATTCAATTATGGCTTGCAAAATATACAATATTTTTTTGTTCTATGTATATCTGTCTGACTGATTATTGCTTAACATTTACGACGATGCATGCTAGCATCAGTCATTGAGTCACTGATAGGCAACATGCAGTTGCTAAGTGGTTGAGAGATGAGCGTTTTCATTACGCAGAGATAGCGTACCCTATAGTAGGCTATTGCACATGACCTTAGCCTGCCGACAATACTTTTTCATTTTGAAGCATGTCATGTGGAATAACTTCGTATGCAGAATAGGCTACCGTAAATATGTATAATTCATTAAAACACAAAATAATATCTAGGCCTAAGTGAAGAAAAAAAATGTACCGACCCATTTGTCGTATGCGTAGATTTTTGGCGTTATGGTATGCTATGATCTTGCCCATGTCATGCCATTTGCCTGTAATTGCAAGGTCGGTTTAGAACAAAATAGTTGTTCTGTGAAGATGTCCCAAAAACTGGTGTAGCCTATTATTAAGAGTAGTTAATCAAATAGGTTACGTTATAATGGTGCACTGTCAGACCGGCAGGTATGCACATAAAGCTAACCTTTCCAAGAGGCATTCCTTGTAGGCCGGATGCGAATAACTGTATCCAGAAAATGTATTCATATCATCCAGGCCACTCTATAGGCTATTCGAAATATGGAAACTGCACCCGTAAAAATAATTTATCCTATATGAATTGTAAATCAATAACCTGTCTCACAATTTCAGAGAGGCTGCGYCCATGCAATACATGGTACCTGCTATTCTATGGTGAACATAATGAATGAAAATATATGAAACTCACCTAATATAATCCAAATAGACCCAGAGATCAGAACGAAGGCAAGCATTCCTTTCTCATTGAGTCTGCTGTCGCAGCACACAGCCCGGTGCAAGAGCCTACAACTGCAGCATCGACTGCAGTACTAGCCGGCAATCTGGTAGATTATGAGAACCAACGAGTAATAATAGGCTACTGCGAGCCAGTCAATACAGCTTGCAACGTCCAACCGGTTACAGTAGGCTATTTGCCTTGGACAGCAGAAATAAGTATAGGTGCACACGAGAAGATAAGAAAAATGCCTCCTCAAATATGAACGAGTACAATTACTCCTGGACTATATATTGTATTTAACCTCTAGGTAGTCTATAGGCTGCCCTTCGCAACGGCCTACCCACTGAAATGAAAGGGTTTAGCCTGCGTCAGAGGGGAGATGCGCGAGTAGCAAGGTTATGCAGAGATAATTGTGAAGGTGACGTGCACTATAGCGGTAGGCTGTTATAGCGGCTCTATTTATTTTCTTTTTTATTCTCGACACGAATACATTTATATTACCAACATGCAAGGCAGCATGGGTGCTGTGTATAAATGCGTTAACAGACCAAATTGATGTTTGATTTTTGTACATGATGAGGCTATTAGATTTAGATCATGTTCATGATGATGTCTGATAATAGTTCTGTGTAGTCTCTGTCCCGTAATAGCTGTAGCCTACATATCGGCATTTTATTATCGGGAGCTATATCGCCTAGGCTACAGTAGGCTATGCAAGTTATAGCGGATTCTAGAGTTGGGTTTACTAGGTACATTTCAGTACATTTGCTTGGGGAATATGTTTGGGTCCTGCTAATTCACAATTCCCCAAGAGTGAGATGGGTTGGAGATACACTTGTCACGTGACATGACACTATCCCTAAATGAACATCACCTTGAAAATTCACCCTACACAGCAAGGGAAGTGCCCATCCCTTCTGCTGCTGTAACCTCATCCATAGGCTACTGTCACAGCCATGGCCTGCCCTGGGCATAAGCGACATAGGCGGTCGGCTTGGGCCCGCGGCCGCTAGGGGGCCCGACCCCTAACTCAGTCGGGTCTCAATTTACTGTTAGGCGTTAGAATAGTAGAATACACAAGGTGCAAGTTATACATTTGGTTGTGCATCAGCAGTTTTCCTCTTGCTATGTCGGTCAAACTGCAATTTTTTCTCTCTGCCCCATGGCAAAACGAGAGTCATGGCATGAGATGAGTTATACAATTTGAACATTTTCTTTCTGACCCATAGCAAAATGTGTAGAATTGCAGATAACTTGCAACATTTAGTCTATGCCCCAAGGCAACATGTGTAGAATTTGAAATAAATGAACGTAATTTTTTTTTCTCTCCACCATCAAGAGGTGGGCCACTAAAATGTTTTGCACGAAAGGTGGGGGGCAACAAAATCTTGTTTAGGGCCACCAAAAGGCTAAAGCCGGTCCTCCGCACAGGCATGTCAACCTGGGATATCTACCATTCAAATATTTCTTTAGTGGGAGTGACCATATAATTCTGTAGGAGTGACCTACTGAGTCAAGTATTCATCATCATTTAATTTTTGCGAATCACACAACTGTGAGGTGTGGCTCTGTGCTTGTTGTGTGCTAGCGCGTTCACGTCCTAGTCGGAACTAAGTAACTCCTTCATTTCCGATCTGCTAACTGGTTGAACGCGGCAAGTCTGACATTTCAGAGTTTCCTAGTTTCGACTTGCACATGAATGCGTCATTAGTGCATGGAGAAGGGTTAGGGGGAAGAGTTTGTGGGAGATGATTGTTTGGCAGATTAAATCGATTAAACCAATGCCGCACCTGGAGTTTCTCCCGGCTCTCTGCTAACGAAAGCCAAATTTGATGCGTTGGTCCGACACTCTTCGTGCATTTGGATTGAAGTGTCTGGGAACGAGATTACGGCTGCTGCAATGTCAAATGTGAAAGGACCGCACACAGAGATACATTTCTACATCTTGGCTTGTCATACATAGACTATATCACACCATACATTTTAAGGCACTGTAGCCTATTTTATACAACTGGTTAATTTCGACACCATTTTGCATAGGCCTGGCCTACACATGCTCTAGGGATGTAATTATTGTTTGGATAACCTTATATGCTATTATGTATTTTTGTATTTAAAAATAATAATTCAATATATTTTTTCACTCTTTATGTGATGCGCAATGCAGAAAACACTGGAAGAATAATTATAAAATKTAATTACCATAGGGAATTATTGTAATGAAAACACGAAAATACGAAAATAACATTTCATTAATTCATTGTACCAATTGTATGTTGAGAGGACACATTTTGAGCAACCTAAGAAACATCTTGGAGGAAGCCTCCTAAGGGAGCCGGGGAGGGAGAAAGGAAGGGAGGCGTAATTGCCCTATTGTGGTATCAAGTGGGTCATGGTCAGGACCTCCCATCTGTCATGTTCTGTCATGCCACCAGCCACACGCTTCTTCTCCTCCCTCCACGGAAAAGACAAACATGGCCACTTTAAACATGTTAAACAAAGGCAGGCAACCAGAACACACAGGTGAATGGATACTGTTTGCATCTCAAATGGTACCCGATTTCCTTTATAGTGCACTACTTTTGATCAAATGTCCATAGGGCTCTGGTAGAAAGTAGTGCACTACTTTTGATCAAATGTTCATAGGGCTCTGGTAGAAAGTAGTGCATTATATAAGGAATTTGGGATACACACACTACCTGAGGGGGGAATCAATGAAGGCCATGCAAGAGTTGCTTACAGAGCAGTTACCTGACAGACAAGAGGGATTTCATTGCATGATTGCAATGTCCCTAGATGCAGAAAGAGAAGTTTGAGGACACAACACACACACATGGAGATACGTGTAAACAGAGTGACACTTGTACTGCACAGGAACAACATGCCTCTTTTCCCCCAGCTGCTTGTTCTGTCCCATGGGATTTTCAAAGTTCCACATATAAACATCCTCCCACACACTAACCCCTCCTCCTCCCCCATCTTCCGTGCCATAAAGAATGTCAGGTTATCTATATCATCTTGAGGCCCTCTTATCTCACTGATCATTGTCCATTGGGGGGGGGGGCATGGTGGAGGGGGAGGGGTAGACGGAAACAGAGGTGGAAGAGATGGAGAACTGTTGCAGAGCAGCTGTTAAAAGCTACAAGCTCTCAGTCTCACGTCAGAATAAGACATTCATCCATGTTTCTCASACTTCAAATTTCGAGGTTGTTCCAAACGTCAAATTTCAAAGTGTTTAAAGTTAAGATTAGGCATTAACTCCGAATTTTTAAGGTTAGGCATTTTTTTATTTAACCTTTATTTAACTAGGCAAGCCAGTTAAGAACAAATTCTTATTTACAATGACGGCCTAGGAACAGTGGGTTAACTGCCTTGTTCAGGGGCAGAATGACAGATTTTTACCTTGTCAGCTCGGTAATTCAATCTAGCAACCTTTCGGTTACTTGCCCAACGGTCTAACCACTAGGCCACCTGCCGTTAATGGGGCAGACCCATTAACGGCAGGTRGCATTAACTCWGAATGATTAAGGTGAGGGTTAAGGTTTGGGATAAGCTGCTCCATAATGGTGGCGGGCCACCCCTTTTAACCAGCCAGGTCACATGTAATACAAGTCAGTTTGGGAACCAGCCACTAGGGGCAACAGTGAGCACTGTTACCCCTTAAGTAGATTTCAGTTTTGCTAGGGTGTTGTGGACTGGGATGGCAAATGGGCRTAAGCATCTGCCTCTGATTCCAAAGTTGCATGTTCAAATCCAGCACTAGAAAGTTATTTTTGGCTTTGACTTGATCCAATGTCACAGAGCTGTCAAAGCAGATGGGTGAGGGGAGATTGTGTAGTACAAGCCGCTTCATCCAAAGCCCCAAGCTCCTCTTCTTCGCTGATGGCAGCCAGACCGACAGGTAGACAGGCAGGCAGGCAGACAGGCAAGCAGACAGACAGGGGCACTTTATGCACTCTAGTAGTATTACTTCAGTCAGAGGAGCTTTAGATGCCCATTTGTGGGACTTCCTCTTTGTAAACAGACTAGTACTTAGAAGCAAACTTCGTCTCTAAGGCATTTCATTAGGCTATAGATACTGTAAACGGATGCCATGACAACATATGGATAAATAAAGCACTATGTCAACAGTGGTTCAAATGAGGTCCAAAACCCTCCCATTCAAACGAGCCTTGGAGTAATTTTGTAATTTTTAACGCTAGCTAATCTTCCTGGGGTCAAACACCAATTAACAAGACATTACAGACAACCACAATCAAGACTTCAAACATTCAACAAGTAGACAAYACAGATAATTAAAATACCTGACAGGAAACAMATTTAACATTCAGTTGATGCTTTCTATTTGCTGTCCAGTCACATGGTCTATCACAACAGATGTTCTTTTATTTTTTTCTTGAAGGTGGATTTACTTTTTGCCTGAGAAATATGAATTGGTAAAGAGTTCCATTCAGCTATGGCTCTATATAAAACTGTAGATTTAAGGCGATTTGTCCTTGGCTTTGTCAAGGTGTGTATGAAGGCGAAGTCAGGTGCAGGAGAGCAGAGTATGATAAATAAAGCGCACTTTATTATAGTTCCAAACCGGGAGCACAACAAAACAAAYGCGCTCAAAAAAACGGAACAATAAAGTAAAGCGCTAAAGAACATCGCTTGACATGAAAACAATTACACACAAAACATGGGAAACAGAGGGTTAAATACAATTAGATTGATTGGGGAAATGAAAACCAGGTGTGTATGAAAACAAGACAAGACAAATGGATRTATGAAAAATGGAGCGGCGATGGCTAGAAAGCCGGTGACGTCGATCGCCGAACGAACAAGGAGAGGAGCTGACTTCGGYGGAAGTCTTGACAGGCTTGGGTTGTATTAGCTGCCCTGAATTTGCCTGTTTGGTTTGGTGATTATGCGTGTTGCTAGTATGTGCTAACTGGACTGAAAAATACTGTGGTTTTTTGAAAAATATAACAKTCCTCAAGAAAATCAGAAGACTAGATAGTAATTGGTTTTTAACGTGAAGCCATGAGAGATTCTGATGAGTTTGGATAATATTCATACGGTTAGAGCAATGATGACATAATCTGCCAGCCATATTTTGAGCCATTTGGAGCTTTATTACATCTTTCTTTGCTGCAGATGACCATATAACTGGGAAGTACTCTAAGTGTGATAGGACCAGGGATTGAATCACCTGATTCAGTGTGCTAGATGTTACATACTCTGAACATATTCTTGTGACGGCAATTCCCTTAACCATCTTAATAACAATATTTTCTATGTGTTCTGACCATGATAAAGCTGTGTCCAACATGACACCTAGTAGTTTCGTTTTTTTCACTTGCTCTACATGCGTTCTATTCATCGACAAATTCAATTAGAAATCATCAGCAAGCATTAATCTTGAACCAAATACAAGACATATTGTTTTAGAAATGTTCAACACCAATTTGTTCATATCAACCCACTCAGACACCATTTTTAGTTCACTGCTCAGTACACCTATTAGCTCATTACATTCTAATGCTGCGCTATACATTGTAGAGTCATCAGCATACATGACCACTCTTGCTTTGTTCATTACTGAAGGTAAATCATTAGTAAAGACAGAGTAGAGAAGTGGGCCTACGGAACTTCCTTGAGGAACACCACAGAGTATATCTTTACTGTTTTAAAAGCTACCATTAAAGAACACTTTTTTCCTTCTCCTGGATAGATAGCTTTCCATCCAGGATAGAGCTCCAGACTTAAAACCATAACTTTTGAGTTTACCTAGTAACAGTTCATGATCAATTACATCAAAAGCAGCACTGAAATCTAGCAACACAACACCAACTAACTTCCTGTCATCCATACTCTTTAACCAACCTTCTGTCATTTGTGCTAAGGCCGTACTAGTAGAATGCCCTTCTTTGTATGCATGCTGGAAACCCATTATCAGACCATGACATGAGAAATAATCCTTGATTTGTACATGTACAGATAAAAAAAAATCCAATAATCTACTTAACATAGGCAGCAAGCTTATAGGGCGACTATTAGGACCAGTGAATGCAGAATTTTTATCCTTAGGTAGTGGAATAACCTTTGACTCTTTCCAGACTTCTGGGCACACCCCATACATCAAGCACTTATTAAAAATATGAGAGATTGGGGTACATATTTGGTTAGCTGTAACTCTAAGCAACTTGGCGTCAAGATTATCTGTACCAGGCGACTTGTCATCCGAAAAGAGACAACAGCAACCTTTCTACTTGATGAAAATTGAACATGCATTGCATCTCCTTCATGATACTATCTTTTATAAGGGTATATGACATGGCGCCATCAGTTGGAATGACTTCACTGGAGCCTGGTTTATAACGGCACAACCCAGACTGAATAGTGAAATGGGCAAAATAATATGATTTACACAACCGTAACCAAACAGCCCCCCTAAAGACCTTCTACATTTCATAAACTACCCACTGGACACAGATGTCAGTTCAATGTCTAGTTTTTATTTACATTTGGTTGAGTTGTCAACTAATGTGAATTCAACGTGAAATCAACAAAACATGTAAATTGATTTAGGTTAAAAGTTGGGTGAAAAAAATATGAAATTCCCTTATGTTGATGACTTTTTGCAAATCCTATTCGTTGAAATGACGTGAAAACAAAGTTGATTCAACGAGTTCTTGCCCAGTGGGTTTAGACGCCCATTTGTGGGACTTTCTCTTCGTAAACAGACTACTTCTTACAAGTAAATGTATTATTCTCAGATTATTCTTCATCTCTCAGGCATGGCATGAAGGCTACCTTTTCCTCAGCAGTTTAACATTCAGATAATTATATTATATATACACTGAACCAGTCCAAAGTTTGGACACACCTACTCACTCAAGGGTTTTTCTTTATGTTTACTATTTTCTACATCTTAAAATAACAATGAACACATCAAAACTATGAAATATCACATATGAAATCATGTTGTAATCAAACAAGTGTTAAATCAAAATATATTTTGTATTTGAGATTCTTCAAAGTAGCTACGCTTTGCATTGATGATAGCATTGCACACTCTTGGCATTCTCTCAACCAGCTTCATGAGGTAGTCACCTGGAATACATTTCAATTAACAGGTGTGCCTTGTTAAAAGTTAATTTGTGGAATTTCTTTCCTTCTTAATGCGTTTGAGCCAATCAGTTGTGTTGTGACAAGGTAGGGTTGGTATACAGAAGACAGCCCTATTTGGTAAAAGACCATGTCCATATTATGGCAAGAACAAAAGAAACAACAATCCATCATTACTTTAAGACATGAAGGTCAGTCAATACAGAACATTCAAGAACTTTGAAAGTTTCTTCAAGTGCAGTCGCAAAAGCAATCAAGTGCTATGATGAAACTGGCTCTCATGAAGACTGCCACAGGAAAGAGGAAGACCCAGAGTTCCCTCTGCTGCAGAGGATAAGTTCATTAGAGTTACCAGCCTCAGAAATTGCAGGCCCAAATAAATGTTTCACAGAGTTCAAGTAACAGACACATCTCAACATCCAACTGTTCAGAGGAGATTGCGTGAATCAGGCCTTCATTGTCAAATTGCTACAAAGAAACCACCACTAAAAGGACACCAATAAGAAGAAGAGACTTGCTTTGGCCAAAAAACACGATTTTTGGTTCCAACCGCCATGTCCTTGTGAGACGCAGAGTTAGGTGAACGTGATGATCTCTGCATGTGTTGGTTTCCACCGTGAAGCAATAGAGGAGAAGGTGTGATGGTATGGGGGTCCTTTGCTGGTTACACTGTTGGTGATGTATTTAGAATTCAAGGCACACTTAACCAGCATGGCTACCACAGCATTCTGCAGTGATACGCCATCCCATCTGGTTTGCGCTTAGTGGACTATCAATTGTTTTTCAAACAGGACAATGACCCAACACACCTCCAGGCTGTGTAAGGGGCTATATTTGACCAAGAAGGAGAGTGATGGAGTGCTGCAATCAGATGACCTGCCCTCCACCAATCACATGACCTCAACCCAATTGAGATGGTTTTGCATGAGACAGACTACAGAGTGAAGGAAAAGCAGCCAACAAGTGCTCAGCATATGTGGGAACTCCTTCAAGACTGTTGTAAAAAATTACACGTGCAGCTGGTTGAAGAGAATCCAAGAGTGTGCAAAAAAGCTGTCATCGAGGCAAAGGTGGCTACACTTTGAAGAATCTCAAATATAAAATACATTAAAAAAAGCAGTTGTGCGAGCAAGGAGGGCCTACCAAACCTGACTCAGTTACAACCAAGCTCTGTCAGTAGAATGGGAACAACATTCACCCAACTTATTGTGGAAGCTTGTGGAAGGTCTACCCAAAGCGTTTGACCCAAGTTAAACAATTTAAAGGCAATGCTACCAAATACTAATTGAGTGTATGTAAACTTCTGACCCACTGGGAATGTGATGAAATAAATAAAAGCTGAAATAAATCACTACTATTATTCTGACATTTCACATTCTTAAATAAAGTGGTGATCCTTAACTGACTAAGAAGGTGAATTTTTAGAAGGATTAAATGTCAGGAATTGTGAAAAACTGTGTTTAAATTTATTTAAACTTCTGACCTCAACTGTATTTAATTATTATTTAACCTTTATTTAACTAGTCATTTAAGAACACATTCTTATTTACAATGAAGTCTACCAAAAGGCAAAAGGCCTCCTGCGAGGACGGGGGCTGTGATTAAAATAAAAATATAGGTCAAAACACAAATCACGACAAGAGAGACACAACAACACTACATAAAGAGAGACCTAATATAACATAGCAAGGCAACAACACAACATGGCAGCAGCACAAAACATGGTACAAACATTAATTGTCACAGACAACAGCACAAAGGCAAGAAGGTAGCGACAACAATACATCATGTGAAGCAGCCACAACTGTCAGTAAGAGTATCCATGATTGAGTCTTTGAATGAAGAGATGGAGATAAAACTGTCCAGTTTGAGTGTTTTTTGCAGCTTGTTCCAGTTGCTAGCTKYAGCAAACTGAAAAGAGAAGTGACCCAGGGATGTGTGTGTTTTGGGGACTTTTAACAGAATGGGACTGGCAGAATGGGTGTTGTATGTGGAGGATGAGGSCTGCAGTAGATATCTCAGATARGGGTGAGTGAGGCCTAAGAGGGTTTTATAAATAAGCATCAACCAGTGGGTCTTGCGACGGGTATACAGAGATGACCAGTTTACAGAGGAGTATAGAGTGCAGTGATGTGTTCTATATAAGGAGCATTGGTGGCAAATCTGATGGCCGGTATACTGAAGAACATCTAGACACTCGAGAGCACCCTTACCTGCTGATCTATAAATTATGTCTCCGTAATCTAGCATGGGTAGGATGGTCATCTGAATCAGGGTTAGTTTGGCAGCTGGGGTGAAAGAGGAGCGATTAMGATAGAGGAAACCAAGTCTAGATTTAACCGTAGCCTGCAGCTTTGATATGTGCTGAGAGAAGGACAGTGTACCGTCTAGCCATACTTCCAAGTACTTGTCTGAGGTAACTACCTCAAGCTCTAAACCCTCAGAGGTAGTAATCACACAGGTGGAGAGGGGCATTCTTCTTACCAAACCACATGACTTTGGTTTTGGAGGTGTTCAGAACAAGGTTAAGGGCAGAGAAAGTTTGTTGGACACTAAGTAAGCTTTGTTGTAGAGCGTTTAACACAAAATCCGGGGAGGGGCCAGCTGAGTATAAAACTGCATATAAATGGATGAGAGAGCTTCCTACTGCCTGAGCTATATTGTTGATGTAAATTGAGAAGAGCGTGGGGCCTAGGATCGAGCCTTGGGGTACTCCCTTGGTGACTGGCAGTGGCTGAGACAGCAGATGTTCTGACTTTATACACTGCACTCTTTGAGAGAGGTAGTTARCAAACCAGGCCAAAGACCCTTCAGAGACACCAATGCTCCTTAGCCGGCCCACAAGAAAGGCATGGTCTACGGAATCAAAAGCTTTGGTCAAGTAAATAAAAATAGCAGCACAACATTGCTTAGAATCAAGGGCAATGTTGACATCATTWAGGACCTTTAAGGTTGCAGTGACACATCCATAACTGGACCAGAAAACAGATTTCATACCAAAGAGAATACTATAGACATCAAGAAASCCAGTCAGTTGATTATTTACAAGTTTTTACAGCACTTTTGATAAACAGGGCAAAATACAAATTGGACTATAACTGTCCCAGATGTTTTTTGGGGGTCAAGTTTAAGTAGCTCCTTTAGTACCTCGGACTCAGTGACCGCCTGCAGGGAGAAACTTTGTAGCGTGGCAGAGGAAAAATAGGGAGGAGCRTCGGGGCTAGTCGCATTAGAAGGGTGGAAGATGAGGAAATGTTGGACGGGCAATGAGGCATGGCTGAGTCAAATAGGAATCCTGACTTAATGAAGTGATGATTAAAGATCATATTCTCCAGGTCTTTAACTGTTTTCTAGAACTTCTTGGGGTTAGACCCATAGAGAGAAGTGCTGCTTAAAGTAACTAACTTTGGCCTTCCGGATAGCCTGAGCGCACTTACTTCTCATTTGTCTGAAAGAGAACCAGTCAGCCTGAGTATGCATGTGCCGAGCCTTTCGCCAAATGGAATTCTTGAGGGAGTAACTTTGCCAGATCACGGTCGAACCAGGGGCTGAACCTGTTTTTAATTTTCTTTATGGGGGYATGTTTGTCAACAATACCACTGAAAATATAAAAAAAGAAGGTTCAAGCGTCTTCGACAGAGGGGMTCAAGTTGATTCATGAGGCAAATAGCATAAAGCACAAGAAAAAAGAAAACGACTTGGGGGTAACCTTCGTACGTTCAAAGAGTCACTTATATGCACACGTATATCTAATCTGTTCACACATTTAATTGGGGTTTTTGATTTATAAAGCCCCAGGAACTTCAGTGTATTTATTTCTGATAGATATTCTGTGGCTGATTTAAAAGGCAATAGACATGCCGGGTGCTTCACAAGCCCTTTAAGTTAATCAATCAAAAATTATATAAATGCATTATATGCCAATGCCCTCAAAAGAGTTGAAATTATTATTAGGCTACTATGCATATTCAATAATAATAGACCTATATAACAYGAAGAAAATATTTGAAGCAGGTTGCTGTCTATTTTTCCTTTTCAGTCAGACAGATGTGGTGAGTTGCAATTTAAAGATCCAATGAAGCCGCTTTTATCTCAATATCAAATCATTTCTGGAAAACAATTAAGTGCCTTACTGTGAATGTTTTCAATTAAAATGGTCAAAAAGAAACAAAAATAGCTTCTTAGCAAAGAGCAAATTCTCAAACAAGAACTTTGCAAGGACTGTCTGGGAGKGGTCTGAGTGGGAAGGGGAAAACTGAAAACTAGTTATTGGCAGAGGGGTTTGGAACTCTTTCTTGTTTGTCTTTTAACTAATTTACTGCCTGATGTCASCAGGCAGGCCAAAACTCCATCCCACAAAACAGGCTGAAATTTCAGGCGGTCTTTTTAAACAGCTCTTACACTAAATGGGCATTATCATAATATGATTCCAACCTCATAGTTTGGAAATATACACTGAACAAAAATATTAACGCAATATGTAAAGTGTTGGTCCCATGTTTCATGAGCTGAAATAAAATATCCCAGAAATGTTCCATACACACAAAAAGCTTATTTATTTCTCTGAAATGTTGTGCACAAATGTGTTTACATCCCTGTTGTAGCTATGGGACAAGACTAACTACCAATTGATATCACGGAATTGGGGAGATAAACAGGTACAWTTTTTWAAATAATAATAAAATAAAACTGCATGATTATTACACAGGTGACCCTATGGTAGAGAAATTAACATTACATTCTCTGGCAATAGCTCTGGTGGACATCCCTACTGGGGACAATAAAAGGCCACTCTAAAATGGCCGTTTTGTCAACAATGCCAAGTTTTGATGGAGTCTGCAATTGGCATGCTGACTSCAGGAATGTCCACCAGAGCTGTTCAAATCAAATTAATTGTATTGGTCACATACACATGTTTAGCAGATGTCATTGTGGGTGTAGCGAAATGCTTGTTAAGAAATAACACAAAAAAACAAAATACTGCAAAGTTGCTTAGGAGTTAGAAGCAGAGCTGCCATCTCTGTCGGCGCCATCTTTCATGGTTGCTGTTGCCAGAGAATTGAATGTTAATTTCTCTACCCTAAGCCACCTCCAACGTCGTTTTAGACAATTTGGCAGTATGTCRAACCGGCCTCACAACTGCAGACCACGTGTATGTTATCGTTTGGGCGAGAGGTTTGCGGATGTCAAGCTGTGAACATAAGTGAACAGTGAATTCAATTATTTTTGGAGGTCACTAAACTATTGYAATCACATTGTTGAACAGAAAAACAGGGTCAACAATTGTCATCATCCTACAATTATGAACATAGCGAGAAAATGATGTAATCTCATTTGGAAGCTAATTGCATGCTTTACAGATGTAGACTGACTGGCTCCAGATTGGATTAGATTCAGGCTGGTGACACTGTTACACTATGCAACYAACTGTGACATGTTTTGCTATGGCCCTGGGTTGGTTTGAGTTTGTTGCTAGTTAATACACTGTTAGGAAAGGGGGATACCTGATCAGCTGTACAACTGAATGCATTCAACTGAAATGTGTCTTCTGCATTTAACCCAACCCCTCTGAATCAGAGCGGTGCGGAGGGCTGCCTTAATCGACATCCACGWCATCCGCRMCTGGGGGACASTGGGTTAACTGCCTTGCTCAGGAGCAGAACAACAGATTTTTACCTTGTCAGCTCAGGGATTCGATCCAGCAACATTACGGTAACATTCCTMCCAGGCTACCTGAAAACCCCTGTTGTAGTCAAACATGAGTTAGCTAGTACCACAATAGCTGCATCCAATATGTATTTGTGCCCTAGACATRCACTACCGGTCACAAGTTTTAGAACTCCTACTCAGAGTGAGATTCTTTATTTTTACTATTTTCTACATTRTAGAATAATAGTGAAGAGATCAAAACTATGAAATAACACATATGGAATCATGTAGTAACCWTTWWWWWWWWAAAMAAATCTAAGTATTTTATATTTGAGATTCTTCAAATTGCCACYCTTTGCATTGATGACAGCTTTGCACACTCTTGGCATTCTCTCAACCAGCTTCACCTGGAATGCTTTTCCAACAGTCTTGAAGGAGTTCGCACTTGTTGGCTGCTTTTCCTTAACTCTGCGGTCTGACTCATCCCAAACCATCTCAAATTGGTTGGGGTTGGGGGATTGTGGAGGCCAGGTCATCTGATGCAGCACTCCATCACTCTCCTTCTTGGTCAAATAGCCCTTACACAGCCTGGATGTATGTTTTGGGTCATCGTCCTGTTGAAAAACAAATGATAGTCCCACTAACCACAAACCAGATGGGATGGCGTATCGCTACAGAATGCTGTGGTATCCATGCTGGTTAAGTGTGCCTTGAATTCTAGATAAATCACAGACAGTGTCACCAGCAAAGCACTGCCACACCATAACAACTCCTCCTCCATGCTTTACGGTGGGAAATACACATGCAGAGATCATCCCTTCACCCACATTGCATCTCACAAAGACACGGCGGTTGGAAGCAAAATTTCAAATTTGGACTCCAGACCAAAGGACAATTTCCACCGGTCTAATGTTCATTGCTTCTTGGCCCAAGCAAGTCTTTTCTTATTATCGGTGTCCTTTAGTATTTTTTTTAATTTTTATTTTACTAGGCAAGTCAGTTAAGAACAAATTCTTATTTTCAATGACGGCCTAGGAACAGTGGGTTAAATGCCTGTTCAGGGGCAGAACGACAGATTTGTACCTTGTCAGCTCGGGGATTTGAACTTGCAACCTTTCGGTTACTAGTCCAACGCTCTAACCACTAGGCTACCCTGCCGCCCCTAGTAGTGGTTTCTTTACAGCAATTTGAATATGAAGGCCTGATTCACACAGTCTCCTCTGAACAGTTGATGTTGAGATGTGTCTGTTACTTCAACTCTGTGAAGCAATTATATGGGCTGCAATTCTGAAGCTGGTAACTCTAATGAACTTATCCTCTGCAGCAGAGGTAACTCTGGGTCTTCCCTTCCTGTTGCGGTCCTCATGAGAGCCAGTTCATCATAGTGCTTGATGKKTTTTTTTGCGACTGCACTTGAAGAAACTTTCAACGTCCTGAAATGTTCCGTATTGACTGACCTTCATGTCTTAAAGTAATGATGGACTGTCGTTTCTCTTTGCTTATTTGAGCTGTTCTTACAATAATATGGACTTTGGTCTTTCACCAAATAGGCTATTGTCACGGCCATCGTCTAGGTGGAAATGACCGGACCAAGGTTGCGTCGTGAGCGTACATTTTATTTCATTTAGAATGTCGCCAACAAAACAAGAATCAAAAAATCGACTGTGAAGCTTACTAGGGCTATAGTGCCACTAACAAAGTCAACTACCCAAACACCAAAGGGAAAAAGGCTGCCTAAATATGATTCCCAATCAGAGACAACGATAGACAGCTGTCCCTGATTGAGAACCATACCCGGCCAAAACATAGAAATAAAGAAACTAGAATGCCCACCCTAGTCACACCCTGGCCTAACCAAAAATATAAAAGAATAAAGAATAAAGGCCTCTCTATGGCCAGGGCGTGGCAGTACCCCACCTCAGGACGAGTATGGAGAGCTGACTCAGGTGACATTAACCTGAGGACACGCTCCGTAGGGCGAATGTCGTGCCTCATGCACCAACACAAGCAGCTCTTCCTAACTCTCTCCTCCAATCTCATGCACCAACACAGCAGCTCTTCCTAACTCTCTCCTCCAATCTCATGCACCAACACAGCAGCTCTCTCTAACTCTCTCCTCCAATCTCATGCACCAACACAGCAGCTCTCTCCTAACTCTCTCCTCCAATCTCATGCACCAACACAGCAAAGCTCTCTCCTAACTCTCTCCTCCAATCTCATGCACCAACACAAAAGCTCTCTTCCTAACTCTCTCCTCCAATCTCATGCACCAACACAGCAGCTCTCTCCTAACTCTCTCCTCCAATCTCATGCACCAACACAGCAGCTCTCTCCTAACTCTCTCCTCCAATCTCATGCACCAACACAAAAGCTCTCTCCTAACTCTCTCCTCCAATCTCATGCACAACACAGCAGCTCTTTCCTAACTCTCCCTCCAATCTCATGCACCAACACAGCAAGCTCTTTCTAACTCTCTCCTCCAATCTCGCCATCAACTCCTTAACCGTCTCTGCTTCACTCCTCACCAAGTTCATCTTCTTCTCCCCGACTGGCTCTGGTTCCAACCTCGGCTCCGCCGACCGTCCCGTGTGCCCCCCCCCAATTYTTTGGCATATGCCTCACTGCAGTCATATTTGTAGCTTGTTGGGGTGGCTTTCAGTTAGTTATTTTTGTCAAAACCATCCTGTGATAGTGAATGTCATTCCAGGTAATCTGTTATATTTCATCAAATCTGACTAACCCAGTGTAYTGCTTGCTATGAATTCTATCTGATGGTGTTTGCATGTTTAGGTAAAATACAAAATACTATCCCGTTTGGAACACTGACAAGTAAAGAGTGTATTTTTTAAAATTTGTAAATATATTTGAATTTATTTGTTCTAAATCTGATTAGAATGTAGCAAGGCCCACCCAAAGTAATGTGTGGCCAATCCACCCCTGTTTGTTTATCTTACGTAAACAAGAAACACACTTGTCAGCAGTGACTTACATGAAGTCTGAACTGGAGTCTGTGACACAACTCTGCATCAACTGGAGAGTCAAGACTACCCCTGTCGTTGGTTTTAATAACTACACCATTTCCCGGAAAAGCGCGACTCGACTAGAATGTATTCTGAAGGGTTTGCCTGGATTTGGCTGTTTTATGCTTTGCGGGACATAATTGCATCGATAACAGAAAATGCATAGGTCACTCACCTTCTGATTGCACTATTTTATAGCATAASTAAACCAAATGCAATCTTATTCTCTAATTATATTATATTATTTAGGATAATCGGCGGGAATACATGTGGAATGATTACTTCATTGAGCCAAGATATTGTACATTGATACGTCATGCAACTGCTACATGCAGGATCCTGCAATATATTCGTTTATTGGCTATGCTCAACACTTCCTCGTCACACCTTATCTCTCACAACAGCATGATTTCTCGGAAATCATGTTGCCTGAAGTTTGAGCGCGCCTGTATGTACAGTTCTGCCTCAGCGCAGATGCGGACTGCTGCCAAAACTGTCCCCCCACCAATGAAGAGTGTGCATGATACTATATTGGGGAAATCCCACCCACTTTATATAAAAACAAGTTTCCTTCAACAGATTGTACACACTGGAAAATGAAGACCTGAGTGGATATTAACGTTACAAGGAATCACAGAGTAATAACTTCGCGTTCCATCTTCACAAAAGGAAATACCTGCTTTTAGGCTCAATTACAAATCACCGGGATTAAGCGAAATCATATTGTAGCTGTAAGTGATTTTATTTTATTATTGTATGCACTGGGCTACGTGGGAACGTTGTGTTTGTGCTAGTGCTCTTTGTACATATTTATAGCAGATATACTTGTAATTTATAGTATATGCTATTTTCTATTCAATTGACTGGGATTTGTTTTTCCATGTGTGCAGCAGCGTGCGTTTTGTCATTGGGCACATATATCCCACATATTGACAGATCTTATTTACGCTTGACACGAGGCTAGAAGCAAAGTGGTGTGCGCGGTGCGCTCATTTGTGAATTTAACGAGACATGGAACAATGCAGTTATAGCTTTGCAGTAGTATATTTATGACATTTCAAGAGTTGTAGTTAAAATATAAAGTGTAAAGTTTTAGTGGGTCAAGGTTGCAACACTGTAATTTAGAGGCACTGTAATGCATTGGTCAAAATATGCATGCGCTTGTTCAGTGCACGATTAAAGTGTGCGTGGTTGAATACGTCTGTTCGTTCTTTTCAAGAGCTATAGAACCCGCTCCCTTTAACCTCGAATGCAACATAAATAACCATATAGCATCAGTGGCGGAAAAAGTACCCAATTTTCATACTTGACTAAAAGTAAAGATACCTTAATAGAAAATGACCCAAGTAAAGAGTTACCCAATAAAATACYACTTGAGTAAAAGCCTAAAAGTATTTGGTTTAAAAAAATACTTAAGTATCAAAAGTACAAGTATAAATCATTTCAAATTCCTTATATCAAGCAAACCAGACGGCACCATTATATTGTTTATTTCTTTATGAATAGCCACTCCAACACTCATTCGCATCATTTACAAACGTGTTTAGTGAGTCCGCCAGATCAGAGACATTTTCCTGTGCTGCTAAGCGATCAAAATGTAAACAGAGAAAATATATGGAGTAAAATGTCCATTATTTTCTTTAGAGATGTAGTTGAGTAAAAGTTATCAAAAAATATATATAAATAGTAAAGATACACCAAAATAACAACTTAAGTACTACTTTAAAGTATTTTTACTCAAGTACTTTACACCACAGTATAGTATAACCGTGCATCTGCTTGAATAAGATAATTAGAACACTTTAAAATAATTTCAGTGTAGTCCTAAAATGCACATGATAGACATTCCAGTAATTTGCCAGTTGTTGGCAATGGTCATAGTAGCTACATCACACTTCCTGTTCATGAACTTCAGAGCGCACTAAACATCTGCACTAACTGAGCAGGGTAGTGGGTGGGAGTGACGTGCTTGTACATCTACCCCAATTGCCATGTGCCTAAAACKAAGTTTCTCTCTTCTCCTTGATCTCCCAGGAACCATGCCTGTGTCTAGGATGAGAATGAGGCCTTGGCTGGAGGATAAGATTGAGTCCAACTCCATCAGTGGATTGGTGTGGGTGGACAAGGTAAGACTTTCCTGCTCGTCAAACTCATCTAATGATTTTTTWTAATCTACAAAGACACTGTCATTGTATGAAGAGAGCTCAGTCGAGGCATTGACAACAAAACATATTTAGTACTATTACCCATGAACAGGACTACTCGTCATTGTAAATAAGAATTTGTTCTTAACTGATTTGCCTAGTTAAATAAAGGTTAAATAAACAAAACAAAACAAAAATAACAACATTTTTTTGTGGTTTTGTCCAGGACAAGAAGATATTCTCCATCCCATGGAAGCATGCTGCACGTCATGGATGGGACCTGAACAAGGATGCCTGTCTATTCAAGCAATGGGCCATGCACACAGGTGAGCAAATGACACATACCTAGACTACCTAGTGTGGAGTAGCCTCTCTTATAATCATGTTATTTTGCTAGATGAACAATATGCACTTCAGCACCTTAGGGTTTTTCAATCTACTTTCTGCATCGTAATAACAATGATATAACTTGTCTGTTGATGCAGGGAAATTCATACAAGGCGAGACTACACCAGACCCTAAGACATGGAAGGCTAATTTCCGCTGTGCAATGAACTCCCTTCCTGACATCAAGGAGGTGAAAGACAAGAGCATCAACAGAGGGTCTGGAGCGGTGCGCGTTTACAAAATGCTGAACGTCAGCACAAAGMCAAATAACAAGAGGTCAAAAGCAAAGGATGCAAAGAAAAATGACAAGGTTACATTACTTTTTAACTGCAAAAATCTTTAGAATCCCTTTATCATTACTTTTAGTACTGTTTTCCATCTCCTGAATAAAGAGAGGTGCATGTATATTTAGCTGGCTGTATTCAGACCAGTGACAACAGAGATGAATGTTTCAATCTTATTTAATGTTTTGCTGTTTTCTCCTCTAGGGGTTAAAGATCAAGACAGAGGAAATGGACTACAGTGCAACCCATTGCGTCGAGGATCGCAACACCRACACACACCTGCAGGAGGACAGAAAGATACAGGAGAACAAAGTCGACAGCTCAGACAACCTAGGGGAGACCATCACAGCAGCGTCATATCTTGATGGCTCTGTCAATGACTCTGATGTTCCAGACTTTATCACCTCTGTGGAAATAGGACCAGACAGCATCAACTACTACTCGTCTTTCCAAGTGTCACCGGATCACTCCACAGGTAAGATTAAGCTTGCTGGATGCTTGTGTTTGATTCAACTCTGTGTGTGAGTGTGGGCTGCAAATGTAATTGAGGTTTGCGCAATGCTCATGTCAATTTTCCTTCAATTTTACAGACTATGAAGATTTGAACGAAGAAACACTTATTGAGGTACGTTTGTCTCTACCAGTACATGTTCAGTGTGCTTTTTTCATTATCAGGAATACCCATGTTTACCAGATATTCTGCATTGAATTAAAAAAATTCTAACAGTTAAACCAAGCAAAAATGCAACCAGGCTCATCCCCTGTGTTTTGCTCTTTCAGATTGCACAGCATTGGGAGCAATTGGGGCAATTGGAGCTGCCAGGCAATGTAAACAGCAAGGGGTTCCTGAGCAATGAAGTAGCTACAGTAGAGTCATACAACACTGCAGAGTCTAACCACAGTCCAGAGAGCCAATGGAGTGATAACTCAGGTAAATGATGCTAGAGGGAATCTGGCTGTTTGTTATACTGTAGTATTCAACGGCAGGGTTTCATCATGTCTGTGAAACATTTGCTAGTCAAAATGAAAGACTACAACAGGAAAATAAAACTGATGGAATCCAAGGGCCTTTAGAAACATTTGAGAGAAAAAATGTATATGTGTCAGACGATTGAGGAACGTATTTCAGTCAATAGTGTTTCCTTCTCATGTGCATAAGGTGTGAAACATAATAATGCATGTAAGGTAAACAGATGGCAGAGATAAGAACTGAATGATTACACCGGAGCCTAAGTTTCTTTTTTTTTTTTTTCATTACATCAAAATCCTAAAACAAGGCTGCTCTCAACATTGCACAACAGAGAAAATCTGTAACTTCATTCAGCTGTGTTTCTCTTGCATCACTGACCAGCTTTGTTTTGTTTGCCATATAGGGTCGGAAATAGAGCTGCGGTTATACACAGAACTGAGCTCAGGACTACCAATGGCTGAAGATCTCGTCTCTTACACCGACCACTGGGCTCTGAACAACACACTGAACAACAGCACGACCAGTTATCTCCAACAGATCTCTTGCCCACTTTGAGCCATGCCTGGATCTCCTGCCCACTCTAAGCCCTGCCTACTCTTTCTCAGAGACTGTTCAGAAACAAAAGACTGACTCTACAGTCTAAAAGACTTCTTTATTTCGTGACCTCTGAACCTTAAGCTACACCATCTTTGCCGTTTGACCTCTGGTGTTCTGTGACAGTTGGTGGATCTCTGAAGTGATAAAGCATTTGACAGGAAGTAGACATTTTTAACCAAGTGTCAGGCTCTCTGTGTTTCTAGTCTTTGTTAAATCATTGTGCTCATAGCTGTATTGATAATTTACAAGATCCATAATTGATGAGGGCACCTATCCCGTTGCCAGCACAACGCAGAAGCTCTCCACTTGGGTGGGCAATTATTTTTTTCTGTTTTACTGTGAAAAAAAATTCCGTTATTTACACTTGTATATAGCTGTATATTCCAGGACAATAATCATTCATAACAAACTATTATGAAAAAATGTCTGTTAATTTGGTGAAAAGTTTTAAAGATGTACTGTTTTGTGTATTGAATCTGTAAATACTGTATTTGTATTGAATATTTGTGTTGTGGTTTGTTTTATACAAAATAAATAAAATACCAACTTATTTTGTAGTGCATAGTGTGTATAGTATAATATATTATTATATCTGCCATGACAAAGAGGACAGACTTTTAGAGCTTTTGATGAGCCTGTATGACCTGATTCGTTAGTTAGCTGTCTAAGAGACATGGGGAGCTGCAGTACTGCAGTGACAACAGCCTGGCGCAAGGTTACAGTGTAATAATTGTAAAATCAATCCAATACATATGAAATAATATTTTCTTGAAAACAGCTTTAAAAGGAGTCTCAGTGCCATTCATAAAAGTGGCAGGGCTTTTAACTGAGCATGAAAGGGTTTATTTTAATGGTGAAGGTCACTTAACACAGCATTGTGTGTAAATCACATGATTAATCCTAACTGTTGTAAACTACTTCCATAAATACATTAGAGAGGAATTACATTATCAGACTGAAGCCTATAAAACACTGCTGCACATTTTTCATGTCAAGTTTGTWACATTCCTTGGAAACGGGTCAAACTGCTTTGACAACTGCAATGTAAAAGTAATTGCCTAACTTATTAAAGAAATTGAGTAGTGTCTACTCAAACATCTCCAACGGTCAGTAGAACTCAAATCACAAAAGTGGTACTAACTCACTGTATGTCAATAAGATTTCTTATCACTTAATGTTTGAGTACTGTTAACAAATATTAGGTTATTGTAACGCTCGTCTTCCTCCTCTTCTTCTGAGGAGTAGTAGGAAGGATTGGAGGACCAATRCGCAGCGTGGTAAGTGTCCATATTTTAATAAAGAAAATAGAACATTGAAACAAAAACAACAAAGTGAACGAACGAAAACGAAACAGTCCYGTATGGTAAAACACAGACACAGGAACCAGGAACAATCACCCACCACCCACAAAGACAAAACAGGCTACCTAAATATGGCTCCCAATCAGAGACAACGATTAACACCTGCCTCTGATTGAGAACCATATCAGGCCAAACACATAGAAACAGACAAACTAGACATACAACATAGAATGCCCACTCATATCACACCCTGACCAAACAAAACATAGAAACAACAACGCAAACTATGGTCAGGGCGTGACAGTACCCCCCCCCCCCCCCCAAGGTGCGGACTCCGGCTGCAAAACCTAAGCCTATAGGGGAGGGTCTGGGTGGGCATCTGTCCGTGATGGCGGCCCTGGCGCGGGACGTGGACCCCACTCCACCAGAGTCATTACCCGCTTCAGTGGCCTCTTTAGAGCGCCGACCTTGGACTGGGAACCCTAATAAAGGGCCCCACTGGACTGAGGGGCAGCTCCGGACTGAGGGGCGCCTCTGGACTGAGGGGCGGCTCCGGACTGAGGGGCGGCTCCGGACTGAGGGGCGGCTCAGGCGGTTCTGTACTGAAGGGCGGCTCCTGACTGAAGGGCGGCTCAGGCGGCTCAGGCGGCTCAGGACAGACGGGCGGCTCAGGCGGCTCAGCACCCACCCGTAGCACGCACTCCAGTAGGTATATCTCACTGGTCACCCCCAAAGCCAATTCCTCCTTTGGCCGCCTTTCCTTCCAGTTCTCTGCTCCCAATGACTGGAACGAACTGCAAAAATCACTCATATCTCCCTCACTAACTTTAAGCACCAGCTGTCAGAGCAGCTCACAGATCACTGCACCTGTACATAGCCCATCTGTAAATAGCCCATCCAACTACCTCATCCCCATACTGTTATATATTTATTTTGCTCCTTTGCACCCCAGTATCTCTACTTGCACATTCATCTTCTGCACATGTATCACTCCAGTGTTTAATTGATATATTGTAATTATTTCAACACTATGGCCTACATTAATTACCTCGTACTCCTTCTACTGGTACTCCCTGTAAATAGCCCCATTATTGTTTTTCATTGTTCACTGTATTTAGTCCTCGTGTCACTATTTCAATTTTTTATTTAATTTTGTATCTTTAACTCTGCATTGTTGGAAAAGGACCTGTAAGTAAGCATTTCACGGTTAGTCTACACCTGTTGTTTACGAAGCATGTGACAAATTCAATTTGATTTGATTTAAAGAACTAGCAAGATCTATCACAGTAGCTCATACTAAACACTAATTGCTTCTGAAAAGCAAAGTATATGTACAACTTCTAATTGACAGAGACTTGACAGTACATTACTTCACTGCCATTATCACTTTGGCTGCTKTAGGTTCAATCACATTTGTCCATCTACAAACACATAGCCCATTAACTATACAATTGTAATGTTATACCCCTGAAAGGGAGGAAATATGAGAAATTATTCACACTGACACGTAGCATCAGCGACTGTTTAGTCTGTTGTAATGATGAATGGCATGAAATCACCAACTCTATAAATAGATATATATTTTCTTAAGTTACATAGCATTCACATTTGTATTCCTAGGCATTACTAATCAAGCCCCGCACAAACAGACATCAATRGAGCACACAGATGATTGTATTATCACATTCACATTAATTGTTAGAATATTACTATGGATGCTGTATTAATATCAGTGATGTAGTGGTAAAAGGTGGGTAATGGGTAAACTGTAAACTCCAGTAGGCGATCGACCACCGATATAAACGAAAACGTGGGACATTTTTAGAACTGTGTTGTTTGCGTTTTTTATTTCATTTTAATATAGTCCTATAGGGAAGACAAGCCTACATTAAAATGAGATGTTCATATTGAAACATATCTTCTTTTTAAAAGTTCCTAATTTGTTTGATGAGATTAGTACAGATTTTCTCAGGAGACCCCACATGGGGCCTCGAGCCCAAGTTTGAGGATGTCACTAGTTACCACAGCCACAAAGTCAAAATTGGTTCATGAAAACAAAATAGCTTTTTGGTCTTAATTTAAGGTAAGGGTTAGGCATAAGGTTAGCAGTGTGGTTAAGGTTAGGGTTATGGTAAGGGTTAGGCATAAGGTTAGCAGTGTGGTTACGGTTGGGGTTTGGTTTAAAATCTGACTTTATGAAGACAAATTGTAGAAATAGGCAGGTTTTAGCAATAATTATGACTTTGTGGCTGTTGTAACTATACACGGCCCAAGCTTGGGAACCACTGTACTAACCTCTCTGCTCGCTTCCTTTCTCTCTGTCTCCTCTGCTTCCTGCATGCATAGAGAGAAGTGGTAATGGCGTCTTTTTCTAGRCACWAACTCAGCCATTGCTCGTTGGGCAAAGCCTATAAGGAAAATAAATGCAGTTTTTGGAGGGTTTATGGATAAAGCAGAAAATAACGTATGTGATAAACACAAGTTTAGGAGATCTTATACGTTTTGTTCTATGAGAAACTACATCAGCTAATGCCACTTTTTGTGAATTTTGAAGAATTTATTTTCAAATAAAAAACACAAATCACATAAAACCGTCATAATTCAAAAAGGTAATGTTAACTGACTGCTATTATCTCATAGAACAACATGTATACAATTTCCTAAATCTGTGTTAACCTCAGACCTTATTTTGAGCATTTATTACCAAACCCTATTCTTTTCCCATAGGTATGGCTGAATGAACCAGAGGTAATTTATTTCCGAATATTAGGACTACAAGCTGGCGAGCTTTATTGCAGCCTGCCTCAGCCTCACCACTGAGCGCCACATCACTGTTCTGCAGTTGCCATGGCGCCCTAGCAGCAGCCTAAGCTGTACATTTTGGTAATTAATTAGTTTATGGCATGTTTTTTAACCAACACTTTGTTTTAAAGAATGAACAATTAATATATCTAATTAATGTACTTTAATCAGAATCCACAACTAGCTAGCCATTTCAYATCCGTTACACTCACCCCCCTTTCAACCTCCTCCTTTTCCGCAGCAACCAGTGATCCGGGTCAACAGCATCAATGTAACAGTATAACTTTAGTACGTCCCCTCGCCCAGACCTCCGGCGCGAACCAGGGACCMTCTGCACACATCAACAACGGTCGCCCACGAAGCATCGTTACCCATCGCTCCACAAAGGCCGTGGCCCTTGCAGAGCAAGGGGAAACACTACTTCTAGGTTTCAGAGCAAGTTGACAGACTGATTGAAACGCTATTAGCGCGTACCCGCTAACTAGCTAGCCATTTCACATCCGTTACACTCACCCCTTTCGACTCTCCTTTTCCGCAGCAACCAGTGATCCGGGTCAACAGCATCAATGTAACAGTATAACTTTATGGCGTCCCTCGCCCCGACCCGGGCGCGAACCAGGGACCTCTGCACACATCACAACGGTCGCCACGAAGCGTCGTTACCCATCGCTCCACAAAAGCCGCCAGAGCAGGGCAACACTACTTCTAGGTTTCAGAGCAAGTGACGTAACTGATTGAAACGCTACTAGCGCGTACCCGCTAACTAGCTAGCCATTTCACATCCGTTACACGAGGATAGCTGTGCTGCAAGCCCAGCTTCAGACGCAATCGTTAGGCAAGGGTAATTTCAGTGTAGGAAAGGATGAAACAGCGTCTGTGCCACCAGTAAGTACAGATAGTAGTATAATCTTCCTCGCACAGTCCCCGCAGCCGGACAACTTTCTCATGGCTTCTGGAGGGAAATGCTGTAGGAATGCTCAACCGGTGTCGCTCATTCAGCCGACAAACTTTCAACCGGTTTTCCCCATTAAGCAGCGAGTCGGAGTCTGAGGCCGAGTCTTCCTTGTCTCTATCCTCCCGTTACGGGTCTGAGACGCCGAAGCTTCCCATTAGCTCTGAAATTGAAAACCCTAGCTTCCATAAAATTGGAACGGAAATGGCGCACACCAAACTGGAAGTCTTCCGACTAGCTTGGAAAGTATCGAAGAGCCTCACTGCTGCTCGATCATCCTATTTTTCCAACTTAATTGAGGAAAATAAGAACAATCAACATTTATTTTTTATACTGTCGCAAAGCTAACTAAAAAGCAGCATTCCCCAGTGAGGATGGCTTTCACTTCAGCAGTAATACATTCATGAACTTCTTTGAGGAAAAGATCATGATCATTAGAAAGCAAATACGGACTCCCTATTCCAACTAATACTTAAAGAGCTGCTTCATGTGCTTGGCCCTCTATGTTGAACATAATAAACGGCTCTCTATCCACCGTATGTGTACCAAACTCACTAAAAGTGGCAGTAATAAAGCCTCTCTTGAAAAAGCCAAACCTTGACCCAGAAAATATAAAAAACTATCCGTATATCGAATCTTCCATTCCTCTCAATTTCTTTTTGAAAAAGCTGTTGCACAGCAACTCACTGCCTTCCTGAAGACAAACAATGTATACGAAATGCTTCAGTCTGGTTTTAGACCCCATCATAGCACTGAGACTGCACTTCTGAAGGTGTAAATGACCTTTTAATGGCGTCAGACCGAGGCTCTGCATTGTCCTCGTGCTACTAGACCTTAGTGTGCCTTTGATACCATCGATCACCACATTCTTTTGGAGAGATTGGAAACCAAAATTGGTCTACACGGACAAGTTCTGGCCTGGTTTAGATCTTATCTGTCGGAAAGATATCAGTTTGTCTCTGTGAATGGTTTGTCCTCTGACAAATCAACTGTTACATTTCGGTGTTCCTCAAGGTTCCGTTTTAGGCCACTGTTGTTTTCACTATATATTTTACCTCTTGGGGATGTCATTCGAAACATAATGTTAACTTTCACTGCTATGCAGATGACACACAGCTGTACATTTCAATGAAACATGGTGAGCCACAAAATTCCCTCGCTAGAAGCCTGTGTTTCAGACATTAAGGAAGTGGATGGCTGAAAACCTTCTACTTTTAAACTCGGGACAAACAGAGATGCTTGTTCTAGGTCCCAAGAAACAAAGAGATCTTCTGTTGAATCTGACAATTAATCTTGATGGTTGTAAAGTCGTCTCAAATAAAACTGTGAAGACCTCGGCGTTACTCTGGACCTGATCTCTCTTTTGACGAACATATCAAGACTGTTTCAAGGACAGCTTTTTTCCATTTACGTAACATTGCAAAAATCAGAAATGTTCTTGTCCAAAATGATGCAGAAAAATCGTCCATGTTTTGTTGCTTCTAGGTTAGACTACTGCAATGCTCTCTTTCCGGCTACCCGGATAAAGCACTAAATAAACTTCAGTTAGTGCTAAATACGGCTGCTAGAATCCTGACTAGAACCCCAAAATTTGATCATATTACTCCAGTGCTAGCCTCCCTACACTGGCTTCCTGTTAAGACAGGGCTGATTTCAAGGTTTTAAAGTTAACCTACAAAGCGTTACATTTGCTTGCTCCTACTATCTTTCCGAGTTGGTCCTGCCGTACATACCTACACGTACGCTACGCGTCACAAGACGCAGGCCTCCTAATTGTCCTAGAATTTCTAAGCAAAACGCTTTCTGACCATTCCTCTCTCGGAGGACCTGAGCCCTAGGACCATGCCTCAGGACTACCTGGCATGATGACTCCTTGCTTTCCCCAGTCACCTGGCCGTGCTGCTGCTCCAGTTTCAACTGTTCTGCCTGCGGCTATGGAACCCTGACCTGTTCACCGGATGTGCTACCTGTCCCAGACCGCTGTTTTCAATCTCTAGAGACCGCAGGAGCGGTAGAGATACTCTTAATGATCGGCTATGAAAAGCCAACTGACATTTACTCCTGAGGTGCTGACTTGCTGCACCCTCGACAACTACTGCGATTATTATTATTTGACCATGCTGGTCATTTATGAACATTTGAACATCTTGGCCATGTTCTGTCATCTCCACCGTCACAGCCAGAAGAGGACTGGCCACCCCTCATAACTGTTCCTCTCTAGGTTTCTTCCTAGGTTTTGGCCTTTCTAGGGAGTTTTTCCTAGCCACTGTGCTTCTACACCTGCATTGCTTGCTGTTTGGGGTTTTAGGCTGGGTTTCTGTACAGCACTTTGAGATATCAGCTGATGTRCGAAGGGCTATATAAATAAATTTGATTTGATTCTCAGGCATAAAAGTAAGCGCCTTTATATTTTTGAGAAGATATATACCACTTTAAAACGGTGCTGATGTATTGCTTCTGAACAAGCAGCAGTTTAAAATKTGTTGTTTTGATGGTTGTGAAATGAGCTCAGTAACACAACCCCAACACAGCACAGCAGGGTAACTTCCCTTAACACAAGTAGACAGAAAACTCTTTTTGGTATTCCCCTAACATTCAGGCCTCATTAACCAGCATGGTCGTACATACTGACTCTCCACCAAGGGTGTGTTATGCAGTAACTGGTTTTCTGCAAAYATTACCCACAGTGAAAATAAGTTACCTATGACCACCCAGGCCACTCATTCAAAAACACAACATATAGTCGTTATTGGGGTTTAAACATATACAGTGGCTTCAGAAACWAGTCACACCCTTATACTTTTTCCACATTTTGTTGTGTTACAGCCTGAATTTAAAATTAATTAAATTGAGATGTTTTGTCACTGGCCAACACACAATATCGCATAATGTCAAAGTTGAATGATGATTTAAATTTTTAAAACAAATTGATTACAAATTAAAAGCTGAAATGTCTTAAGTCAATAAGTATTCAACCCATTTGCAAGCCTCAGTACGTTCAGGAGTAAAAATGTGCTTAACAAGTCACATAATAAGTTGCATGGACTCACTCTATGTGCAATAATAGTTGAACATTATTTTTGAATGACTACCTCATCTCTGTACCCCACACATACAATTATCTGTATGGTCCCTCAGTTGAGCATTGAATTTCAAACATATTCAACCACAAAGACGAGGGAGGTTTTCCAATGCTTCGCAAAGAAGTGCACCTACTGGTAGATGGATAAAAATAAAATACATTAAATATCCATTTGAGCATGGTGAAGTTATTAATTACACTTTGGATGGTGTATAAATACACCCAGTCACTACAAAGATACAGGCGTCCTTCCTAACTCAGTTTTCTCCGGAGAGGTAGGAAACTGCTCAGGGATTTCACCATGAGGCCAATGGTGACATTAACACAGTTTCAGAGTTTAATGGCTGTGATAGGAGAAAACTGAAGATGGCTCAAGAATATTGTAGTTATTACACAATACTAACCTAATTGACAGAGCGAAAAGAAGGAAGCCTGTACAGAATAAAAATATTGTCATGTGTGCTCCCTCTCCGGCCTCTAGGTCACCAGGCTGCTCGTTATGGCGCACACCTGTCACCCTCGTTACGCGCATAATGACACTCACCTGGACTCCATCACCTCCTTGATTACCTACCCTATATATATGTCACTCCCTTTGGTTTCTTCCCCAGGTGTCATTGTTTCTGTTCCTGTGTCTTGTCTGTGCGTTGCTCGTGTTTTGGGTTATGTTGTGTTTATTTATTAAAACACTCACTCCCTGAACTTGCTTCCCGACTCTCAGCCCACATCGTTACAAATATTCCAAAACATGCATCCTGTTGGCAACAAGGCACTAAAGTAATACTGCAAAAATTGTGGCAAAGCAATTAACTTTTTGTCCTGAATATAAAGTGTTATGTTTGGGGCAAATCCAATACAACACATTACTGAGTACCACTTTCCATATTTTCAAGCATATGCTCTCGGCCTGTGCCGCAAGAGGGCGGAGTTAAGGCATCAGCATGCTTCAATTCGGCTGGCGTCTAGTCGAACTCGGCTAGGCAAACCGAACGAGTGTGATCGCATACTCCCTGAAAAAACCTTTGAATGACAAGAAAAAAAGTGTCAATAGTACCGTTTGTCCATCTTGAGACACCGTAGTCAGAATTAATCTAAAATAACTAATGAAATTAGTCATTCATTTTGACATTTATGCAGACAAGATCTGAGTCACACAATTTTACATCTAACTAAGATGTTTGGTGCAGTATTTCTCAAGTATTTTTTGTTGTTGCATGAAAACAATTTGTCTCTTGTTGAAAGACAAACACTTCATTGAAGAATTCCTACTCTTGACCAATCACTGACTTTGGCTTGCCCCAAGATTTTTGTTCACAAACAGCCGAAAAAACACTTTGACATTATGCGATAGTGTGCTGGCCAGTGACAAAACATCTCAATTTAATWAATTTTATATTCAGATTGTAACAGAACAAAATGTGTAAAAAGTAAAAGGGTGTGAATAGTTTCTGAAGGCACATTACTGAGTACCACTTTCCATATTTTCAAGCATAGTGGTGGCTTTATCATGTTATGGGTATGCTTGTACGCTAAGGACTGAGGAGTTTTTCAGGATAAAAAAGAAACGTAATGGAGCACAGGCAAAATCCTAGAGGAAACCCTGATTCAGTCTGCTTTCCACCAGATATTGAGAAAGGAATTCACCTTCAGCAGGACAATAACCTAAAATACAAGGCCAAATCTATACTGGAGTTGCTTACCAAGAAGACAGTGAATGTTCCTGAGTGGCCGAGTTACAGTTTTGACTTAAATCTCCTTGAAAATCTATGCAATACCTGAAAATGGTTGTCTAGCAATGATCAACATCCAATTTGAAAGAGCCCGATACATTTTTTAAAGAATAATGGGAGAATGTTGCACAATCCAGGTGTGGAAAGCTCTTAGAGAGCTCTTAGAGACTTAAAGCTCGTAGAGATGTAAAGCTCTTAAAGACTCAAAGCTGTAATCACTGCCAAAGGTGATTCTAACATGTGTTGACTTAGGGGGTTGAATACTTATCTAATCAAGATACACTGAACAAAAATATGAATGCAATATTCAACAATTTCAAAGATTTTACTGAGTAACAGTATAAGGAAATCAGTCGAATGAAATAAATACTTTAGGTCCTAATCTATGGATTTCACATGACTGGGAATACAGATATGCATCTGTTGGTCACAGATACCTTTAAAAAAAACAGTCAGTATCTGGTGTGACCACAATTTGTCTCATGTAGCGCGACACATCTCCTTCGCATAAAGTTGATCAGGCTTTTGATTGTGGCCAGTGGAATGTTGTCCAACTCCTCTTCAATGGCTATGTGAAGTTGCTGGATATTGGTGGGAACTGGAACAAGCTGTCATACACTTCAATACAGAGGATCCCAAACACGCTCAATGGGTGACATGTCTGGTGAGTATGCAAGCCATGGAAGAACTGGGACATCTTAAGCTTCCAGGAACTGTGTACAGATCCTWGTTGCATTTATATTTGTGTTAAGTGGACACACCTACTCATTCAAGGGTTTTTCTTTATTTTTACTATTTTCTACATTGTTGAATAATAGTGAAGACATCAAAACTATGAAATAACACATATGGAATCATGTAGTAACCAAAAAAGTGTTAAACAAATCAAAATATATTTTATATTTGAGATTCTTCAAATCGCCACCCTTTGCCTTGATGACAGCTTTGCACACTCTTCGATCAGGTTCAAGTTCAGACTCTGGCTGGGCCACTCAAGGACATTCGGAGATTTGGGTTGTTGTCCAGTTGGAAGGTGAACCTTAGCCCCAGTCTGAGGTCCTGAGGGCTCCTTCATCAAGGTTCGCAATGTACTTTGCTCTGTTCATCTTTCCCTCGATCCTGAATAGTCTCCCAGTCCCTGCCGCTGAAAAACATCCCCACAGCATGATGCTGCCACCACCATGCTTCACCGTAGGGATGGTGCCAGGTTTCCTCCAGACGTGACGGTCTTAATACTTATGTAAATAAGGTATTTGTTTTTTATTTTAATACATTTGCAAAACAAATCTAAAAACCTGTTTTTGCTTTGTGATTATGGGTTGTTGTGTGTAAATTGCTGGAGGATTTTTTATTTATTTAATACATTTTAGAATACGGCTGTAATGTAACAAAATGTGGAAAAAGTAAATGGGTCTGAATACTTTCTGAAGGCAGTGTATAGTACACAAAGTAAATTACTGGTCAACATCTAAATATTGCTCCCAGCGTTGATCAAAGCTCAGTAAGCTTATAATCTTGATCTGACAGTTGTAATTGCGCCTGCCTCTTTGTGAAGGAGTGGAATCATGAATAGTGGTTTGATCGTTATGTTTGCCTGCGTGGGCTACTAAGTTCTCATAATAACCATGCTTTACAGAGAGAAGGCTACTGAGACAGACAGTGATGTGATGCTCAGTGGTGAGGCTGAGGGAGGCTGCAATGCATGCAGGAGGAAGCAGTGGAGACAGAGAGAGAAAGGAAGCATGTGTAACAGTATAGCTTCCGGTCCCTCTCCTCGCCTCTACCTGGGCTCGAACCACACATCGACAACCTCTGCACACATCGACAACAGCCACCCTCGAAGCATCGTTACCCATCGCTCCACAAAAGCCACGGCTCTTGCARAGCAAGGGGAACAACTACTTCAAGGTCTCAGAGTGAGTGACGTCACCGATTGAAATGCTATTAGCGCGCACCCCGCTAACTAGCTAGCCATTTCACACCGGTTACACATGCAGAGAGAGAGGTTAGTACAGTGGTTCCCAACTTGGGTCGTCACTAGTTACCACAGCCACACAGTCATAATTATTGATAAAACCTGCCTATTTCCACAATATCTCTTATTCAAATCTGATTTTAAATTAAACCCTGAACCTTGACCACACTGCTAACCTTATGCCTAACCCTAACCTTCAATGAAGATAAATATTTTTTGTTGTTGCCAATTTTGTCTTTGGGGCTGTGTTAACTAGTGACAACCCCAAACTTGGGGTCGGGGCCCCATGTGGGGTCTCCTCAGAAAATATGTACTAATCTTATCAAACAAGTGAGGAGTTAAAACAAAGAAGATGTGTTTCATGGCTTAGCTTCCCTATAGGCCTACAATAAAATGCAATCAATACAGTTCTAAAAATGTCATACGTTTTCGTTTACAGTTGAAKTTGGAAGTTTACGTACACTTAGGTTGGAGTCATTAAACTTGGTTTTCAACCACTCCACAAATGTCTTGTTAAACAAACTATAGTTCTGGCAAGTCGGTTAGGACATCTACTTTGTGCATGACACAAGTAATTTTTCCAACAATTGTTTACAGACAGATTATTTCACTTATAATTCACTGTATCACAATTCCAGTGGGTCAGAAGTTTACATACACTAAGTTGACTGTGCCTTTAAACATCTTGGAAAATTCCAAAAAATGATATCATGGCTTTCGAAGCTTCTGATTGGCTAATTGACATAATTTGAGTCAATTGGAGGTGTACCTGTGGATGTATTTCAAGGCCTACCTTCAAMCTCAGTGCCTCTTTGCTTGACATCATGGGAAAATCAAAAGAAATCAGCCAAGACCTCAGAAAAAACATTGTAGACCTCCACAAGTCTGGTTCATCCTTGGGAGAAATTTCCAAACGCCTGAAGGTACCACATTCATCTGTACAAGCAATAGTACGCAAGTATAAAACGCCATGGGACCACGCAGCCATCATACAGCTCAGGAAGGAGATGTGTTCTGTCTCCTAGAGATGAACGTACTTTGATGCGAAAAGTGCAAATCAATCCCGGAACAGCAAAGGACCTTGTGAAGATGCTGGAGGAAACAGGTACAAAAGTATCTATATCCACAGTAAAAGAGTCCTATATCGACATAACCTGAAAGGCCACTCAGCAAGGAAGAAGCCATTGCTCCAAAACCACCATAAAAAAGCCAGACTACGGTTTGCAACTGCACATGGGGACAAAGATTGTACTTTATGGAGAAATGTCCTCTGGTCTGATGAAACAAAAATAGAACTGTTTGGCYATAATTGTTATGTTTGGAAAAAGGGGGAGGCTTGCAAGCCGACGAACACCATCCCAATCGTGAAGCACGGGGGTGGCAGCATCATATTATGGGGGTGCTTTGCTGCAGGAGGGACTGGTGCATTTCACAAAATAGATGGCATCATGTGGAAGGAAAATTATGTGGATATATTGAAGCAACATCTCAAGACTCAGTCAGGAAGTTAAAACCTCTACAGAGTCTCCCTCCCGGATCGGGATCCTCCTCATCAAAAAGCTGACTAGCATAGCCTAACCTAACGCGACAGGCATATCATATAATATAATTTCATGAAATCACAAGTCCAATACAGCAAATGAAAGATTAACATCTTGTGAATCCAGCCATCATTTCCGATTTTTAAAATGTTTTACAGCGAAAACACAATATATATTTATATTGCTCACCACAATAGCCAAACACACAACGCCATGTTTTCACCATGTTTCCACCGCATAGGTAGCTATCACAAAACCCACAAATAGAGATAAAATGAATCACTAACCTTGAACAACTTCATCAGATGACAGTCTTATAACATCATGTTATACAATACATTTATGTTTTGTTCGAAAATGTGCATATTTGAGGTATAAATCGTAGTTTTACATTGCAGCCACCATCACAAAGCACCAAAACAGCCAGAATAATTACAGAGAGCAACGTGAAATACCTAAAAACTCATCATAAAACATATTATGAAAAATAGATGTACAGCAAATGAAAGATAAACATCTTGTGAACCAGCCAATATTTCCGATTTTTTAAGTGTTTTACAGCGAAAACACAATATATATTTTATATTAGCTCACCACAATAGCCAAACACACAAAGCCATTTATTCACCGTAAAGATAGCTTTCACAAAACCGACAAATAGAGATAAAATGAATCACTAACCTTTGGACAACTTCATCAGATGACAGTCTTATAACATCATGTTATACATACATTCGAAAATGTGCATATTTAGAGCTACAAATCCTGTTTTTTTTTTAAGCAATGGCTTTATATCCGGAGATATTTTGGACAGTCACCTAATCTAACCAAAGAACTCATCATAAACTTTACAAAAAAATACATGTTGTACAGCAAATGAAAGACACACTGGTTCCTAATGCAACCGCTGTGTTAGATTTTTAAAAATAACTTTAGTACAACATACAGCATGCAATATTGTGAGACAGCGCTCACATATTCTCTGCCTTGTTGGAGCCAACATTAACCACAAAAATACGAAATAACATCATAATATTCTCTTACTTTTGATGATCTTCCATCAGAATGTTGTGCAAGGAGTCTAGTTCCAGAATAAATCGTTGTTTGGTTTTAGAATGTCCATTTCTCTGTCGAATTAGCAACTTTGGCTAGCATTGTGGCGCGAACATGCCCATCAACTCTTGGCGCATGGAATGAAAATTCCCCAAATCACAATAAACGTTGAATAAACTGGTCAAACTCGGTTGAAAATCCTACTTTATGATGTTTTTCTCATATGTATCCAATAAAATCAGAGCCGGAGCATTTCGTCGTGTATACGTAACGCATTTCAGAAGACAATGTGGAGTTCCCCTCTGCGCAGTTGAAAACTGACAAAAGAGCGGACCTGTCACTCCAAAAGCTCTCATTCGGCCTCACATCAAGCTAGACACCCCATTTCAACCTTCTACTGCCTGGTGACATCTAGTGAAGGCGTATGAAGTGCATACAGATCCATAAATATAAGCCAGTTGAATAGGCAGGCCCTGACACAGAGCCCCATTTTCAGAATGTTCACTTCCTGTTTGGAAGTTTGCTGCCAAATGAGTTCTGTTTGACTCACAGATATAATTCAAACAGTTTTAGAACTTCAGAGTGTTTTCTATCCAATAGTATAATAATATGCATATTGTATGATCTAGAACAGAGTACGAGGCAGTTTATTTGGGCACGATTTTTTCCCAAAGTGAAACAGCGCCCCCTATTAAGAAGAAGTTATTAAGCCGTACACTCCACAGAGCTGGGCTTTACAGAAGAGTGGCCAGAATAAAGCCATTGCTTAACGAAAAAATAAGCAAACACTTTTGGATGTTTGCCAAAAGCATGTGGCAGACTTACCAAACATATGGAAGGTAAGTACTCGGTCAGATGAGACTAAAATTGAGCTTTTTGCCATCAAGGAAACGCTATGTCTGGCGCAAACCCAACACCTCTCATCACCCGAGAATACAATCCACACATGAAGCATGGTGTGGCCAGCATCATGCTGTCGGGATGTTTTTCTTCATCAGCAGGGACTGGGAAACTGGTCAGAATTGAAGGAATGATGGCGCTAAATACAGGGAAAATCTTGAGGGGAAACCTGTTTCAGTCTTCCAGAGATTTGAGACTGGGACGGAGGTTCACCTTCCAGCAGGACAATGACCCTAAGCATACTGCTAAAGCAACACTCGCGTGGTTTAAGGGGAAACATTTAAATGTCTTGGAATGACTTAGTCAACACCCAGACCTCAATCCAATTGAGAATCTGTGGTATGACTTAAAGATTGCTGTACACCAGCGGAACCCATCCTACTTGAAGTAGCTGGAGCAGTTTTGCCTTGAAGAATGGGCAAAAATCCCAGTGGCTAGATGTGCCAAGCTTATAGAGACATACCCCAAGAGACTTGCAGCTGTAATTGCTGCAAAAGGTGGCTCTACAAAGTATTGACTTTGGGGGGGGGGGTGAATAGTTATGCACACTGACGTTCTCAGTTTTGTTTTTTTATTTCTTGTTTGTTTCACAAAAAAAATATTTTGCATCTTCAAAGTGGTAGTAGGCATGTTGTGTAAATCAAATGATACAAACCCCCCAAAAATCTATTTTAATTCCAGGTTGTAAGAAAACAAAATAGGARAAATGCCAAGGGGGTGAATACTTTCACAAGGCGCTGTATGTACCCCACACATACAATTATCTGTATGGTCCCTCAGTTGAGCATTGAATTTCAAACATATTCAACCACAAARACCAGGGAGGTTTTCCAATGCTTCGCAAAGAAGGGCACSTATTGGTAGATACAAAAATATATAACATCGAATATCTCTTTGAGCATGGTGAAGTTATTACACTTTGGATGGTGTATCAATACACCCAGTCACTAATTGACAGAGTGAAGGAGGCCTGTACAGACTACAAATATTCCAAAACATGCATCCTGTTTGCAACAAGGCAGTAAAGTAATACTGCAAAAAATGTGGCAAAGCAATTTACTTTTTTTCCTGTTATATTTGGGGCAAATCCAATACAACACATTACTGAGTACCACTCCATATTTACATGCATAGTGGTGGCTGCATCCTGTTATGGGTATGCTTGTAATCGATAAGGACTGGGGAGTTATTCYAGATAAAAAAATWAACAGAATGGTGCTGAGCACAGGCAAAATCCTATAGGAAAACCTGGCTGTCTGCTTTCCACCAGACACTGGGAGATTAATTCACATTTCAGCAGGAGAATAACCTAAAACAAAAGGTCAAATCTACACCGGAGTTGCTTACCAAGAAGAGAGTGAATGTGGCCGAGTTACAGTTTAAACTTAAATCTACTTGAAAATCTATGGCAAGGCCTGAAAATGGTTTTCTAGCAATAATCAATAACCAACTTGACAGAGCTTGTAGACAATCCAGCTGTGAAAAACTCTTAGAAACGTACCCAGAAAGCCTCAGCTGTAATCGCTGCCAAAGGTGCTACTACAAAGGGGTGTCAGGTCGTATGTAATAGGGATATTTCTTTATTTAATTTTCTATAAAATTGCAAACATTTCTAAAAACATGTTTTCACTTTGTCATTATGGGGTATTGCATCTTCAAAGTGGTAGTTCACAAAAGGTGAACCTATTGTGTGTAGACGGGTGAAAAGATTCAGGCTGTAACACAACAAAATATGGAATAACTCAAGGGCCTTGAATACTTTCTGAAGCACTGTAGCTGAGTTGTTGCTTGCATGCGATTGGCTGGTCTTGGAGGTGGTATATACAGTGGGGAGAACAAGTATTTGATACACTGCCGATTTTGCAGGTTTTCCTACTTATAAAGCATGTAGAGGTCTGTAATTTTTATCATAGGTACACTTCAACTGTGAGAGACRGAATCTAAAACAAAAATCCAGAAAATCACATTGTATGATTTTTAAGTAATTAATTTGCATTTTATTGCATGACATAAGTATTTGTTCACCTACCAACCAGTAGGAATTCCGGCTCTCACAGACCTGTTCGTTTTTCTTTAAGAAGCCCTCCTGTTCTCCACTCATTACCCGTATTAAACTGCACCTGTTTGAACTCGTTACCTGTATAAAAGACACCTGTCCACACACTCAATCAAACAGACTCCAACCTCTCCACAATGGCCAAGACCAGAGAGCTGTGTAAGGACTCAGGGATAAAATTGTAGACCTGCACAAGGCTGGGATGGGCTACAGGACAATAGGCAAGCAGCTTGGTGAGAAGGCAACAACTGTTGGCGCAATATTAGAAAATGGAAGAAGTTCAAGATGACGACAATCACCCTCGGTCTGGGGCTCCATGCAAGATCTCACCTCGTGGGGCATCAATGATCATGAGGAAGGTGAGGGATCAGCCCAGAACTACACGGCAGCACCTGGTCAATGACCTGAAGAGAGCTGGGACCACAGTCTCAAAGAAAACCATTAGTAACACACTACGCCGTCTGGATTAAAATCCTGCAGCGCACGCAAGGCCCCCTGCTCAAGCCAGCGCATGTCCAGCCCGTCTGAAGTTTGCCAATGACCATCTGGATGATCCAGAGGAGGAATTGGAGAAGGTCATGTGGTCGATGAGACAAAAATAGAGCTTTTTGGTCTAAACTCCACTCGCCGTGTTTGGAGGAAGAAGAAGGATGAGTACAACCCCAAGAACACCATCCCAACCGTGAAGCATGGAGGTGGAAACATCATTCTTGGGGATGCTTTTCTGCAAAGGGGACAGGACAACTGCACCGTATTGAGGGGAGGATGGATGGGCCATGTATCGCGAGATCTTGGCCAACAACCTCCTTCCCTCAGTAAGAGCAGAAGATGGGTCATGGCTGGGTCTTCCAGCATGACAACGACCCGAAACACACAGCCAGGGAACTAAGGAGTGGCTCCGTAAGAAGCATCTCAAGGTCCTGGAGTGGCCTAGCCAGTCTCCAGACCTGAACCCAATAGAAAATCTTTGGAGGGAGCTGAAAGTCCGTATTGCCAGCGACAGCCCCGAAACCTGAAGGATCTAGAGAAGGTCTGTATGGAGAGTGGGCCAAAATCCCTGCTGTAGTGTGTGCAAACCTGTCAAGAACTACAGGAAACTATGATCTCTGTAATTGCAAACAAAGGTTTCTGTACCAAATATTAAGTTCTGTTTCTGATGTATCAAATACTAGATCATGCAATAAAATGCAAATGAATTACTTAAAAATCATACAATGTGATTTTCTGGATTTTTGTTTTAGATTCCGTCTCTCACAGTTGAAGTGTACCTATGATAAAAATTACAGACCTCTACATGCTTTGTAAGTAGGAAAACCTGCAAAATCGCAGTCTATCAAATACTGTGTCTCCCCACTGTAGCTGGGGAGACAGTCTTGCCGTCAGGCAAGTCAGGACTTAAATGCCCACGGGCACTTAGCTCAAGGTAAGGGACATTTAGCTTGCTAACATTCTAACTTATAAACTGATAATGAGCTCCAAGCATGATGTTAGCATGAAATGTACCATCCCTTAGTGTAGCAAACAACAATAACATATGCCCTGACCGTAAGCTCTGCCGCTTCAGCCATACACTATCAATCTATCATCAATGCATCCACTCCTATTCATAGAGTTTATTTGTGATCTCACAAAACAACTTTTGTTATGCCATGATCATGAGACAAATAAGTTGTGATCTCGACAAAAAAATGGATTCGTAGTATAGTGCTCAGGGATGCAGACTCACTGTCACAGGCTAAGCATAGGTTGTTGCAACCCTATTACTAGCCTGTTCAACCTCTTTCATATCGTCTGAGATCCCCAAAGATTGGAAAGCTGCCGCGGTCATCCCCTCTTCAAAGGGGGAAACACTCTAGACCCAAACTGCTACAGACCTATATCTATCCTACCCTGCCTTTCTAAGGTCTTCGAAAGCCAAGTACTTCTTGCAACTATAGGGGTGCTGTTCCGCATTAGCATATTTGTGTCTCCAAATTAAACTGCCTCGTGCTAAATTCTTGATCGTACAAATGCATATTATTGTTATATTGGATAGAAAACACCTCTAGTTTCTATAGAAGTTGGAATTTTGTCTCTGAGTGGTACAGAAACAATTTCTACAGCACTTTCATGACAGGGTTAGATTTCAGAAATTTTTACCTCTGATCTGGGGTCTGTTATAAGGCCACAGTGAATGCTATGAAGAAACCGACACTGCCTACGTCTTCCTCTGGGTGCTTTACGTCATCACGTTTCAAGAAATCGATGGGACGTTCACAGCCATTATAAATGACAAAAATGTACAGAGACCCCCCTTTCTCAACGTGCGCCTCAAGCGTGAAGGCCATCGGACCTGCCTCGTTCCAAATCGTTTTCTAACCAGCAATATTTCTCCGGTCATGTTTTCAGCTCGTTATAGTTGTAAAAACATCATAATGTAGTGAATTTGAAACGTTTTATAGCAATTTATATATCCGTTTAGTGCGATTCTGAGAATTTTTGTCGTGCACTCTGAAAGTTGGACACGTTTTAGGGTGGTCGGTCGTTGGTGGTGACATTTCGAAGGACAGAGGACATCTATCGACCAAAAGACGTTTATAACATAGAAAGGATACATTGCCCAAGAATCTGATGGAAGAACAGCTCAAAGTAAGCAATATTTAAAATGATAAATCGTGTTTCTGTCGAAATATTTTAAACGCATATTTCGCCATTTTGTTTGGATAGCTTCACTTGGCCAACCCTGTATTGGAAAAGTAGGATAATTTTAAAAATGTAAATCAGCGGTTGCATTAAGAACTAATTTGTCTTTCGATTGCTTCAACCCTGTATTTTTTAGTCAAGTATATGATTAGCTTTCAATAAACTAGATCACTCTGATAGATGACGTCAGACATATTGAGGCTTGATTTCCTAGTATTTTATTGTTAACCACGGTTTTGTATGGCTAAAAATTGCACCTTTTCGAACAAACTGTATATGTATATTGTAAAATGATGTTACAGGATGTCATCGGAAGAATTCTGAGAAGGTTAGTGAAAAAATTAATATATTTTGGCGGTGATACGTTATAGCGCTCTTTGGCTGGAATCGATGCTCTGGTAACTTTTGCACATGTGGTATGCTAACTTATCGATTTATTGTGTTTTCGCTGAAAAACGCTTAGAAAATCTGAAATATGGTCTGAAATCAACAGAAACTGGCTCTCCATTGCTTGCTTGTCTATTTTTATGAAATGTTTTATGATGAGTAAATTGGTCATACACGTTGCTCTACTAGTAATTCTAGTCGATTTGTGATGGTGGGTGCAATTGTAAACTGTGATTTCTACCTGAAATATGCACTTTTTTCTAACAAAAACTATCCTATACCATGAATATGTTATCAGACTGTCATCTGAAGAGGTTTTTTCTTGGTTATGGATATCAATATCTTAGTTGAGCCGAATTGGTGATAGCACCTGAAGGAGTAAGAAACTGATGGAGTTAGAAAGTGGTGTATTTTGCTAACGTGTTTAGCTAATAGATTTACATATTTTGTCTTCCCTGTAACACATTTAAAAATCTGAAATGGTGCTTTATTTCACAAGATCTGTATCTTTCATCTGGGTGTCTTGGACTTGTGATTTAATGATATTTAGATGCTACTATCTACTTGTGAAGCTAGCTAGCTATGCTAATTAGTGTGTGGGGGTGTGGGGGTGCTCCCGGATCCGGGGTAGAGGCTCGTGAAAGGTTAACAAACAGATCACCGACCATTTCAAATCCCACCGGACCTTCTCCGCTATGCAATCTGGTTTCAGAGCTGGTCATGGGTGCACCTCACCACGCTCAAGGTCCTAAACATATCATAACCGCCATCGATAAGAGACAATACTGTGGCAGCTGTATTCATCAACCTGGCCAAGGCTTTCGACTCTCTCAATCACCACATTCTTATCGGCAGACTCAACAGCCTTGGTTCCTCAAATGACTGCCTTGCCTGGTTCACCAACTACTTCTCAGACAGAGTTCAGTTGTCAAATCGGAGGGCCTGTTATCCAGACCTCTGGCAGTCTCTATGGGGGTGCCACAGGGTTCAATTCTCGGGCTGACTCGTTTCTCAGTATACATCGATGATGTCGCTCTTGCTGCTGGTATTCTCTGATCCACCTCTACGCAGACGACACCATTTTGTAACTTCTGGTCCTTCTTTGGACACTGTGTTAACAAACCTCCAAACGAGCTTCAATACCATACAACTCTCCTTCCATGGCCTCAACTGCCTCTAAATGCAAGTAAAACTAAATGCATGCTCTTCAACCGATCGCTGTCCACACCTGCCGCCCGTCCAGGACGTTCTGACTCAAAATATGTGGACAACTAAAAAAATACTAGGTGGCTGGTTAGACTGTAAACTCTCCTTCCAGACTCACAATAAGCATCTCCAATCCAAAATTAAATCTAAAATCGGCTTCCTATTTCGTAACAAAGCATCCTTCACTCATGCTGCCAAACATACCCACGTAAAACTGAATCCTACCGATCCTTGACTCCGCGGATGTCATTTAAAAAATAGCCCCCAACACTCACTCAGCAAATTGGATGCAGTCTATCACTAGATGCCATCCTTTTTCACCAAAGCCCCATATACTACCCACCACTGCGACCTGTATGCTCTCGTTGGCTGGTCCTCGCTTCATATTCATCGCCAAACCCACTGGCTCCAGGTCATCTATAAGTCTTTGCTAGGTAAAGCCCCACCTTATCTCAGTTCACTGGTCACCATAGCACCACCCACCCGTAGCACGCACTCCAGTAGGTATATCTCACTGGTCACCCCCAAAGCCAATTCCTGCTTTGGCCGCCTTTCCTTCCAGTTCTCTGCTGCCAATGACTGGAACTAACTGCAAAAATCACTGAAGCTGGCGAGTCATATCTCCTTCACTAACTTTAAGCACCAGCTGTCAGAGCAGCTCACAGATCTGCACCTGTACATAGCCCATCTGGAAATAGCCCATCCAACTACCTCATCCCCCATACTGTTATTTATTTTGCTCCTTTGCACCCCAGTATCTCTACTTGCACACTCATCTTCTGCACATCTATCACTCCAGTGTTTAATTGCTATATTGTAATTATCTCGCCACCATGGCCTATTTATTGCCTTACCTCCCTTATCCTACCTCATTTGCACACACTGTATTAAAGACCTTTTTTATTATATTATTGACTGCATGTATGTTTATTCCATGTGTAACTCTGTGCTGTTGTGTCGCACTGCTTTGCTTTATCTTGGCCAGGTCACAGTTGTAAATGAGAACTTGTTCTCAACTAGCCTACCTAGTTAAATAAAGGTGAGAAATAAATAAATACAAAGCGGGTGACAGATAGGGTAAGAGGTGTGATAATTAAGCTCGCAAATTGAATGATGGAATATCTCAATAAAACTGAGGGTGAGGTTGACATTTCAACAATCTCAAAATGATGGGTTATAATTTGCCCTCACTCAATCAAAGCCAAGGGTTACCAAGGAACCGATCACTCAGGTGTTTGATGATAATCAGAGCTCATTGTCCTCCATTGGTTAACTAAGGAAGCCAGATGCAACAGATACACCTTGGCTTTATCACCTGCCTTATTACACCTGCCCACATGTCTTTGCAACAGAATGTGTGAAAAAGCCAACAGGATTGATTATGATCATAGACCTACTTAATGACGGGATGCCAATAGGCAGAGAAAGTAGAGTGGATTAGAAAAGAGCAGAGGCCACTACAGTCGGATTTAGGACAGCGATTCTGAATACCAATGCTCAACAAGGGAATGCATTTAGGAGTCATTGTCTAGACACAGCTGATATGCACACATTTTGAACATATGTACATTTGCTGATATTAAACTCAGTTTGGTGTATGCAAAGTCCACTATTACAGATGAATTATTTCACTAAGGCGTATAATCACATTGGATGGACATGCATTAATGGGAGATCAATAACCCCTGTGATATGGTGCTGATAATACTGTTCTGTTAGAAACGTAACATGAAGCTCAAGACCTCCATTGATGAAATCATGTTGCATGATCTCGTTTAAACACAATGCCATCACCTCCACTTTAAACCCCGATGTTCAAGAACTTCCTTCACCACTAAATCATTCATCAAACTCACAACCTCAAACTAATAAGCAGCAGACATATTTGACACATCACAGCAAAGTTATATAAATGAATGTTGAGAATCATAACAAAGGCCAAACAAAACAACAACAGACCAACTTGATTTTCAGGTTTTTGATGCCTTTGTTTGGGTTTTTCAGAAACCCTTCTGCAGGTACACCTACACACTGGCACGCAACCACCCACACAACCACCGGGAAAGAGCATGGCATAAAGATTAAAGGACTGGTGTTGGTAGTGTGCAGGAGGTAAAGCTAGATTGCCATGCCTGGGCAAGTAAGGCTATTTCTGGTAACTGGGTAATACTTCATTTGTATAGTCCATCTGTAGATGTTCTACAGACTATCTACTAACCCTTACCCTAGATCTAACCCTTATCATAGCCCTAACCTTAACCCTAACCTTAGCAAACAGTTGCTAATCAACAGATAGATTGTTGATATTACGACCATCTGTAGCGCATCAACAGATGGAAAATCTGAACTATCCGGTAACTGTTTACTGTATCTTCAGACTTGACTTCGATCCCTTTGTTCGGCTTTTCAAAAAACCCTTCTGGAGGCACACCTACACACTGGCATGCAACCACGCATGGAACCACACCCGGAAAGAGGGTCGTAGGAATGGTGTGTATACTTGGAATTAGGGCACAGCTAGATAACCTTTTTCATGCCAAGTTATTTGATGACAGTGCAGCAAAGTAACCAATAATGCAACTCATTCAATCACAGCTACTCCTCACAATAGTAACTCAGGGAACTGGTGCACATTCACAGTGAGTAATGCATCTCCTCTTCATAAGCAGCCATTAGGGTTCCAGTCCTAGAAAGAGGGGTCAGGTATGTACTGTTTTGGCAGTGGCAACTGCAGTGCATTAAAATACTAATAATGCCATACAGTGCACTTTTGACCAGAGACCTAATGGCCTAAATATGGAATAGAGTGCCATTTGGGTCACAGCCAAAGAGCTGAGAGCAGGTTGAAAAGGAGAAAGAGATCCCTTGGTGATTCAGGCTCTAAGTCTCCCTGCCTCTGGCCATTTGGGATGCAACCTCTGCGTCTGTCTCCTGATTTACTGGATAGACCAGAGACTATTTTTCTGAAACACACAGAGACCAGGAATGTCTGGCATTGCCAGTGTGACGTCTATAATCAAGGTACATTGCATCTGTTGGAATTTACAGCAGGGCTGTTATGGTAAATGGAAAAGGTGCRGAATACAAAGACTACTGCACTAACACAACACATTGGTGCAGTTGGTAGGCTATGTGACCAAATTGCCAATGTATAGATCATTATACAATGTCAATGCGAATATAGAATATATCATGGATGATGCCACTGTAGCTTGACTTTCTACCAAGAGTAGAGCTATTGATCTGTTAATGCAGATTTTCATACTTTGAGCGTAACCTCAGTGTAAAAAGGATTTTTTTWWAAATATATACTTGTAAAATGCAACAGTGTTCCTTGCAGACGTAAAAAGAACAGTCTTCATAAATTGTACAGTAGTATATCAGTTCAAGTAGGCCTTCCCTTTTAGTAAATTGTGAGATCAAGAGTAGGATGGATAAACAAAATCCATCAAATTGCTGATTGACTTTGAGTCTTTGGGAATAACGTYTTATCTAAGCATCCAGTTCCCATGCATGACCATGTGGACTGCACAAGAAGTGCAAATATAATCTGTACTAGCCCCCTAGGCCTCATTATGTTAACTAAGAGAGTGGTTGGTCACAAAGGGAGAAAAAGGAAGCGTTGTGACACTGAACGAAGGCCTCCCACCACAGTCATGTGTATATAAATCATCCTCTCTACGTATAAAGGTCATGTTGCAAAAACTGCTTTCCAGTCTCGTTGAAGTGCTTCTACTAAGCATGTGAGAAATGTGAAAAGTCAGTGTCAAGGCAACAATACTCTATGCATATAAACCTAGCTAAACAACAGGAATAAGTATTTATTTCAACCCAATATTCCTACAAAGACCTGGGCCTGGTTTCCCAAAATCATCTTGAGGCTAAATTCATTCGAACAAGTATCATTGATAACCACTAAAGTGTTGAAATGTCAGAATCACGTGCAGAAATCAGAATAAAGAAATATAGTAGCAAAAGTGAAAAACAAAACCACTAATTATTTTGGGATAAGTCAAATATTATACAAGGTATCCACATTTAGAACCTTGAACATTGCTTCACCCTCCCTCTGACCTGATGAATCGAACTCGGTTCACATGGGGTGGCTTCCATTCATTGCCAAGTATCATGATGTTTTGAGAATAATAACATAAATACAACTAACATACAGTATGCTGCTCTAAACAATCTCAGTGGAAACACTCAAATTGCAGYACGTTTTATGTCTGTAGCAAGCTGTGACTTATGCTTAAAATTACAGGTCCAATTTATTGAAAATCACGTGACTTTTACTTGGGCTGCAATGTGGGCCTGTTACCAGGGWGTGTTGCCACTGAGAAGAAGACAGACATTTACAGGAAACCCTCCATTTGGAATCCACCGTCAATTGTTCACACGGGGAGGCTTCCATTCATTTACAAATATCATGATGTTTTGTTTGGTAAGGTTTTTTTTAATTCTATACATGTGTTAGCAGAGAACGTCACGAAAATGATGTGCACACTTCAATGAAGCAGAAGTCCGTGTGCTGTTGAGATTCTGGATGGCCAGATAGTTAACAACAAATGACAAGAAACGGCCATGTTGGGAATCATAAATGGCTCATTTCTGCTAGTTTCATCTTGTTACCATGTCTTGTTTTGACTGATTTCATGTCATGCTAATAGCAAATAAAAACAAAAAAATGTGGCTAGATAACCAATAACTGTAACGATGTATTTGAGACAACACTTATTTTGTGCTTTTTGTGACAATTATTTATGTTTAAAATAAACATTGGAGACGAAATATAGTTTAAATGTTGTCAACAATCTAAGCCAACCCGGTCTGTTTTGCCCTGTAGTTGTGTACGCGTCAGTTCTGTTGCTAAACAAGCAACCCATTTATAGAAAAGGGAATGTTCATGGACCTGTGATTATGCAGCTCCTGTAATGTGTAGCCCTCTCAGACAGTAATGCCAAACAGAGCAYCATAGTGACATTCCAGTAACAAAGACCTCACAATAGGCTAACCATGTCATGGACAGTTGTTTTCAATATGTATGATGACAATAAAACTATAATTCTGATAATTACTGCAATGACTCAGCCCTGATACTGTTCACACAATACACAACACTGACAAACACCAGTTAATTATACTGGCCCTTAAAAAACAACTAGACTATATATCAGTGGCTGACTTGACACACATACCAAAGACGTGCTATTTAGGCCACTATCAATGCATCAGCGGCATAAAAACAATTTTGTTATGAAAGACTTGATTGATCCTTGATGTGAATCTGAATGGGGATGWAAGTAGGATATAGTTTGTTTTCTGTAGGCTTATTGTTTGAGATGAATACCTGTAGACTGCTACACATCAGGATTACACAAGTACTAGACCTCACATTGGAATTTTGGCTCACAAGTCTGGGTGTACTGCATTTTTTGACCTAGTTGGTCACAATTACCTTGATCACTATCACTGCCTTACAATTAAGACAAACATCCTGCTTGGCATCGATCCACACATGCAAAACGCTATAAAAAGCATCTCAGTGTTCTGGCTCCATAATGCAAATAGAGTGAGAGATCATCATCTTGACTTTGATGACTGTAATAGGTTTTTATTTATGATTCAATATAATTACCTGCATACATAAAGGCCTCCCAGTGCATTGTAGACAAGCATGCCATTTCTAACTAACTTTAGGCTTAGTGATAAAACTAGCCCTCCAAACACCATGTCTCTCTTAACAGTAATGCAAGTACCACACACAAATTGTTTAACAAGAACAATACTGTCATGGTAATAACCATATGACACATGGTCAAGATAAGTTTATCTGTGTTTTCATAAACTGAATTAGAGTCGAGTAACCTGAGTCCTCGCAAGAGCAGGTTTAAGGGCAAACAATATTTTTAGAGTATACTATTGGCGACATCTTGTGGTCTTTTATTAAATAGTTATTTTTTTGTGAAGTGGTGCATTCCTTCCAATAAAATGTCATGTTGTTACATCAATCACATATGTCACAAGGAAAGATGTAATATGATGCATTGATTTAATACATTCTACACTGGGCCAGCCTACACAGAATATTTGGGAATTAATAAAACACCACCCTACACATTTAAACAAGACAACAGTAAACATGTCGTCCCCCACGGATGATGCAGATTAGCCATYATATTGACCAGATACTCAAATTGCCAATCTAAAAATGTAAATTAATGTATTCGAAAATGGAAGGCAGTTAGCCTGGGTACCAGTCCAAGACTTGACATTCAGGTAAATTTGCCAGTGCCACACCAGGCTATTAAGAAGTGAAAATTACTGTCCCGGCCCGGCAGTGCTTAATTTGAGCCGGATCCCCACCTCTCCGTTTTGGACAGTTTTTTTTCTGGAACCTATTTGGCTGGACCCGGTACCTCTCGTGGCATGAAAAATAATTGTCACTTTTTGCAATGTAAAAATCTGAACAAAAGCGATAAAAGTTCATGCGAGTTGACTCTTCGTTAATTATCCTGCCACCACAAAAAAAAACTATGTGAAAAAGTAGATTTTCAGCCCGAGCCTAATATTGTAATTGATTCGGGTTGGACTGGTCGGGTTTATGTTTTGCGCAACATTGTAGCGAAATACGCGTGCAACTCTCATCTCTCCAGTGTTGCACTTCATAATTGATTTCCGTATAGAATCGCGCGAATGGTTCTGGAGGAACTGTAGCACCCCTGATAAATTGAAATATATTTGTCATTATTACTGCTTTCTGTTAAGAAATAAATGAAATAATTCAGAATATTCTACTACACCATGAGCAGGCCTATATAGTTTATTTTTTTTAAATTGCCTAATTTAGCTGTTGATTGTAGCTCAATAACAAGGAATGGCCTACAGCAGGGAACGCGTGGCAAATCTGTCAGTGGAAAAAACTGCATGTATACAAAACAGGCCTTTCGCAATATTTAAAATACAATCGAGGGGACACACAGATTGGAAAGCAAATGGCTCCTGCTGAAAATAGAAAACTCTATGCTGTAGGCTACCAAAATATTTGGTCAACTTCCAAATATTGTTTTACAAAGTAAAACAAAGTAAAAGTCTTGTTTTACAAAGTAAAACAAGAGAGAATAGGCTTTCGGCACAAGCGTATCGGCAATAACCAGTGAGTGAGCTGTGCATCATTGGGTGAGTCAGTGAAGCTGGAAAGCATTTTTAGGACTAWAATTTCCTCCGCATATTGTAGCCTACAATATGTCCCCACACACCTTGGCCTGGGCTTTTGATGGATATAAGACAGGGTTGTTTTTATTGATCTCAGATTCTTAGTTTATCAATGTCAAAGTAGCCTGTCATTTCGATTATTTGTGCGGTATTAAAAAAGATTMTACCAAAGTCTCCAGTMATGTAAAATGATGTAGAATTGCATGACAWGCGTTTATAAAAGGCCACATTTTYCCCGGGCCTAGGCTACTAAAATGTTCCCCAGGTGTGCAACTTCTGTAAGTGCCTCTGTAACGGATGTGWAATGGCTAGCTAGTTAGCGGTGGTGCGCGCTAATAGCATTTCAATCGGTTACGTCACTCGCTTTGAGACCTTGAAGTAGTGGTTCCCCTTGCTCTGCAAGGGCCGCGGCCTTTGTGGAGCGATGGGTAACGATACTTCGTGGGTGACTGTTGTTAATGTGTGCAGAGAGTCCCTGGTTCGCGGGTATGGGCGAGGGGACGGACGTAAAGTTAAAACTGTTACACCTCGCAAATGCGATGATATGCATGCAATGCATTATTTTAAAGGTGATTTTTTTTCTCATGCGTTCAGGTACCTCATAACTCACCAGGTCACCCCATTCTCCCTCTTACCTTTTGTTCCTGCAACTCCCGATTTACAAATTAAKCACTGGTCCCGGGCCAAGATCACATGAAAGCAGTTCTGCACGCAGAATTTCAATCGTGGGTGATTTCATCTTTCATTTGCAGTATAGGAAAGTACCTTATATTATAGCCAACCATAAAATCTSATATTTACGCTGGTTGTTTGAAAAACCAAAATAAAACCCCCCTCAATGATGACATAGCCTATATTAAAACCTTGACGATTTAATATTYCCTCCAGAAATGAGCCCGATAACATATTGATAAAAAGCAATATCTTTAGGGCCTGTACATGGTCCATGTAAATTCGAGACATTCCATTTAGTATATGTTGTTTCATATGCTATGTATTAATTTGTGGAGGTCCATCACCCATTTTTGTATGATATGTTACGAATTTGCAAAACATATTTGTTACGATTTCTAGCTAGGTGGCTAATGTTAGCTAGCTGGCTATCGTTGGCTAGGCTAGGGGTTTGAGTTAGCTAGCTAGCTAGTCTCAGTCTGAATGCAGACAGTTACTTTAACATAATCAAATGAAAATTATTTTCTCAATTGTTCATCGAAGTTTAGGCCATCCATTTTTACTCTCCACTTAAAGATGCACTATGCAGAAATCGCTACACCATTTCCTGGTTGCTAAAATTATAATAGTTCACCTAATTTCAGTTTATGTGACAAAACAAGCAAGTATAGTGTAGAGAATCAATGTACCATCTAAACCACTACAAAAAATATATATAATTGAAGTAACAGTACTGCTACTTGAGCAGGCAATTTCATTACTCTTCTCACCCTTGCTTTAAACCATGCACAAAGTGGCTGGACTCGATGCAGATGAAATACCTGCACACAACAATAGACTGTATAGGAGTTTAGCATGTTCTGAGCAATAGGAAAGGCCACTGTGTGTGTGTGTGTGTGTGTGTGTGTGTGTGTGCGCGTGTGCGTGCGCGGTCATTCTCTTAACCCTTAACTCTTAACTCTTAACCAACAGTGCTAGGTCAAAATAACGTGATTTGTGTTTTGTCCTACATTTTATTTTTAATCCAAGCCCTTTTCCCGCAGGAGGCTTTTTGCCTTTTGGTATGCCATCATTGTAAATAAGAATGTGTTCTTAACTGACTTKCCTAGTTAAATAAAGGTCAAATAAAAATACATAAACGAAGTGGTCTACTTGACCTTGAATTTGGAGCTCAGAAATTCAACTACTGGAATAGGCCTACCTTTGGGACTCAATTTGGTACTTGAAAAGTCCATGTAATTATTGTAACCAATTTATAAATTCCCCTGCTCCCTTGTAATTATTCGTGATTTCATTTTTGATACGTTTTTGTGAGAGATGTGGCCACTTTTTTTGTTTCCCGCCGCTTCAAATCAAGGGTGTTTCGCTACTCTACAGCGGTAAAACCACGTGCGGTTATTGGAGATGACAACATGCAATGTCGGCTTCAACTTGGCTTTCCATACAAATCCTTCCATTAAAAAAGGAACCTTGTTTTTGGCCACTTTCTCATTATAAAAACAGTGATGGTGAGATGAATACTACCGCTATTCATGGATTTATTACGTTTGCCTAAATTGGCCAGATAGACTACAAAAAAATTGCCACAAAAAAAAAACTACCACTGTTCATGTGTTCTATCTATATATTTRGTAAGACAATGTCCACATTATTCTCACATATTTTAGAATGTAATAATAATTTGAATTAAGGCCTTAAAAATGTTTTAAGGCCTTAATTCATGTTCTTAAAATGGTAATGGCCTACTTTTCTTTTATACTTTTTGCATGCTTTTTTGTGGGAGTGGGGTTCTATTTTAGACTCTATATTTACAGTTATATACATTATACAATTGTATAACATTTAGGTCATTGAAAATTACAATTAAGTGCTTGAAAAACTCATTGAATTTGACTTGCCAATGTCTGTATGAACCCTGCTTAAAGAATGTATAGTATATTTTGACCCTCCTAGGCCTATGTTGGTGTATAGGTGGAGTTGTGGGACAATTTGCATACATTCACTTTAATTCCTCTAAGTACACATGTGGAACTGCATGAAAACCCATTAAATTTTTGTTTCAAAACATTTTGAAGTGTTGATCCCAATGTCACACTTTGGCCCCATTATTTATAGAAAGATCCGTAAACTRTTAGCCTATACACACTGGAAAAATCACATGATTTTATTTGTGCCAGTGTGAGTTGTTCTTTGGACATTAAACAAACAACAAGATCATAGAGTCGGTGATCTAGCTAATGATTAGCCCATTGGGGTAAACAATGCAGAGCAGCTGCCCAATGCTTCATCCATGTAGCCACGATGCTGCATCAGACAATCACAATCATAATGCTGCAATCATAGCAATCATAATGCTGATTGCTAAAATACACCTGCCTGATGTTGCAGCCTGGTCTCAGACTAGACGTAACATAGTAAATGTAAATCCGGGACACAAAAATGTGTATGATATGTTACATTTGGTATGGTTACATAAGACCGATGGTTACTTAAGACAAAAACGAAAGTAGGTTGGATGGGTGGGCTTATAACGCAAACATCTAGGAACTGAAAGGTTGAGAGTTGGAATCTAATTAGCAACTTTTCAACTACTTACTAMTTTTTAGCTAGCTACATAGCATGTTAGCTAACCCTAACCCTTTTAGCTAACCCTTCCCCTAACACTGATCTTAACCCTTTAACCTAACTCCTAAACTTAACCCTGACCTTAACAATTAGGATAAAACACATACAGTAACTGGACCACCATAAAAGCATGAGTTATAAGCTTGCCAACTAGGTACAACCATGTTAAATTAACTCAGAGACAGGGACTAGGCCTAGCTATCTTAATATAATCTATAGCTAGCTAGCTGTTCTAGCTAGCCAAACTGGGTGAGAAACCTTGTTTGAGCTAGCAAGCTAAGCTAAGTTATCTAGCAAGCTAACTGACGTGGAACAATGCACCACACAGTAACGTTAACGTTAGGCTTACAGGAGACAAGCTTTTTACAGACACTGACATAGTTAGCTAGCTATACAAAATTCAACAAAAATGAAAATGTTTGCTACCACACACAGCACTGGCTAGCTAGCTAATGCTTGAGCTAGCATGCATGGGGTTGTTTGCTAGCCAGCTAAGATTATCTTAAAGTGTCAATGAAATATGTAATTATGAAAACTAGGTCTATTTAACTTGAATGGATAATTTGCAATGTTAGCTAGCTAGSTTTTTACTCACCATTTTTGGTCAGCCACAATGCCTTGCCCATTTGTCGAAAAGCAATTCCACTCAACAATCCTGCAACAATCCTGATTCACAAGTTTACCAGATCACATTGATCTTCTTAATTTGGTGGGTGAACCCAGCCACTGGTCATATATCAATAACCCAGCAATAACAACCCAACCGTGCTCTTTTTAAAGAAAACAATCCAACGAAGTGACCCAATGCCTACAACCCAGCAAATGGGTCATCCAAACAACCCAGCATTTTTTAGGGTGTATGAAAACATGAACTCATTACCTTGATGCTTTCTCTGTTAAATCRAACAAGACCCTGGGCCTCCCGAGTGGCGCAGTGGTCTAAGGCACTGCATCACAGTGCTTGAGGTGTCACTACAGACCCGGGTTCAATCCCAAGCTGTGTCGCACCCGGCCGTGACCGGGAGTCCCATAGAGCGACGCACAATTGGCCCAGCGTCGTCTGGGTTAGGGGAGGGTTAGCAATCACAACAGCTGTTTGTCACTTGGCTATCATTTGGAAAATACCTTCCTGGATCAGATGATGATGTATGAAAAAAATCACTGCGTAATTAAACAGCTCTACACCAAATGCGCATCCAACAAGTTTTGTGCATAACTATTGAAGAACCACGTTAATGACAGTTTGGCTTTAAGTATCAAGGTAAGTTGACTCTTTCGGTTAGAAGCATTCCATTTTTCAAGACTGAAAAACGGGGAGGACTTTAGACTGCCTGTGCTGATGTGCAGTTTTATAACTAATCTCATGGTACTCTGCAGATTTTGCGATGACGCTGAGAGAAAATGTGGCTGTTTAAAWGCAAATTTCCTGCAATTCTACACATTTTGCCATGGGGCAGAGAGGAACATGTGCAGTTTTATAGCGCATCTCATTCTATTCTACACATTTTGCCATGAGTCTGAATGAAAATTGAGTATTTTAAAGCTAACTTAAGCAAAAATGTACAGTACCAGTCAAAAGTTTGGACACACCTACTCATTCAAGGGTTTTTCTTAAWWAAAAWAAWAAWWAWTTCAACATTGTAAAATAATAGTGAAGACATCAAGACTATGAAATAACACATTTGGAATTATGAAGTAACCGAAAAAGTGTTAAACAAATCAAAATAGATTTTAGATTCTTCAAAGTAGCCACCCTTTACCTTGATGGCAGTTTGCACACTCTTGGCATTCTCTCAACCAGCTTCATGAGGTAGTCACCTGGAATGCATTTCAATTAACAGGTGTGCCTTGTTAAAAGTTAATTTGTGGAATTTCTTTCCTTAATGTGTTTGAGCCAATCAGTTGTGTTGTGCCAAGGTAGGGTTGGTATACAGAAGATAGCCCTATTTGGTAAAAGACTAATGTATACGCTGGGAGTCGGGAAGCAAGTTCAGGGAGTGACTTTTAATAATAAATAACACAAGGAATAAAACAAGAAACACGAGTTGCGTACAGACATGAAACAACGGAACAGAAACAATAACGCCTAGGGAAAGAACCAAAGGGAGTGACATATATAGGGAAGGTAATCAGGCAGGTGATTGAGTCCAGGTGAGTCTGATGAGGCGCTGATGCGCGTAACGATGGTGACAGGTGTGCGTAATAATGAGCAGCCTGACGACCTCGAGCGCCGGAGAGGGAGTATATGTGACAAAGACTAAGTCTATATTATGGCAAGAACAGCTCAAATAAGCAAAGAGAAATGACAATACATCATTACTTTAAGACATTAAGGTCAGTCGATCCAGAAATATTCAAGAACTTCGAAAGTTTCTTCAAACTTTCAAGCGCTATGATGAAACTGGCTCTCATGAGGACCACCACAGGAAAGGAAGACCCAGAGTTACCTCTGCTGCAGAGGATAAGTTCATTAGAGTTACCAGCCCAAATACATTTCAGCCCAAATAACTGCTTCACAGAGTTCTGTGACAGACAAACATCTCAACATCAACTGTTCAGAGGAGACTGTGTGAATCAGGCSTTCATGTTGAATGATAAAGGCACTGGATTATGAGCTGTCTTGTTTGCTAAATGAACAAAGGAAATAGGTAGTGGCATGTTGCATATAGCCATAGAAGCACAGTGACATATGCCTCAATGCAGTCATATTCATGGCCTTCAGTTAGTTATTTTTGGCAAACCATGCCATGGGAGTGAATGTCATTCCAGGGCATCTGTTTTGTTATATTTAATCAAATCTGACTAACCCAGTGCACCGCTTGCTATGAAATGTATCTGATGGTGTTTGCATGTTTAGGTAAAAAGAAAAATAATGTCCCGTTTGGAACACTGACAAGTAAAGGGCATAAAAACATAAAACAAAAATGTTTTGTTGTTGCTGAGTGGTGGRCCTGGCTACCCACCTGTGGCTACGCTCCTGGCTTCCTACATCCACTGAGACTGAGTATCCAGGACCTAGCCTACTGAGGCAGGGCTCACTCTAGGCAGARGGAAGGCTTTGACATTCGTGCCTCTGCTTGGAAACCGAATGCTGGTTGATAACAAGTGTGAAGTGTCAGGCGTTGGGAAAATCTACTTATTTATTACGTTTTGGAGTTTGACAATGTGAAAGCTTGATTAACTGGGCCGGTTAGCTCGGCAGATGATGCCGGGCCAGCAGGCAGCCCTGAATGTCAAGCCCTACAGTCTCCTTTGCTAACCCACTCCCTGTACTCCATGTAAAAAAAAAGCCACCTACTGGAGAAGACAGATTTTGGGYCCAGTTATCCCTCTCACTTCGCCTCTTCCTTTCTGGTGTGACTCACAAATTTCAGTTAATTACTATAGCGCCCACCTTGGGCCAATCAGTGTCATTTTGTAAATGCCTATAAATGTCAAGACGTATCATTCACCCAAGTTTAGTCAAAATCAGGCCAGTGCTGTCTTAGATATCTCGTGTGAATAACGAACAAACGGATGGACAGAGACCTATCCACAGTCCYCTCACAGATTTCATCATGGGGGAAAATTAAACCCCACCAGTCACAATTTGCCTAGGCTTCCAATATACACAAACTCTGACAACAAAGAGACTTTAAAGTACAGAAAAACAAATGTTCTGTAATAATATTCACATTTATCTGCAACACGTTCAACACGTAAGTACACACACACACACACACACACAGGCCTTGAAACGCGACAGTCAAAGAGCTGTATTTGAAAATGCCATACATTTAAAAAAAGGTCCTATAAATTCAAAACATTGATCAATAATAAAGCCTGAATGAAACAATGTTGCTTATGTTTAAGCCTACAGCAAGTCAAGGTATGTGGGGATGAGTTTCCTAGCAGCCTATGAGATGACCATTTTCACTTTTACTTTTGCTTTCTCACATAGCATATGGCTAACAGATTATAACAAAGCATGAACATGTATTACTGCTTTATTATCAATACACGATTTTGAGTGTATTATAGTATTATATTCTTAACCGAAACACAAAAAATACATGTTTTTACCAATGTTTTTACCAATTTTCTATGAAAACATTGCTAAGGTAGCCACTAAGACCTAAATCATTCTTATCCTATCCTTTGATATTTACATCAAACAAACTCACCTTAAAATGCAGTGAGACGACCATATTCCATAGTAAAATATCCTAAATATAAATTAAGTTTGAGGGACCCAAGGATAAGAGTCTCGCACAATGTTTTAATGGCAGTCAATTTTACTTTCACTTTTTGTTGTGATCAAATGGGGGGAGGGCTCTGGTATGGAAGCTGTGCGCATCTATAAAAAGGAAGTAGAAAACATTGTGGCTATTTGATCAGCTCATATTACTGATGATATTGCAAATATACACTGAGTGTGCAAAACATTAATGACATAGACTGACCAGGTGAATCCAGGTGAAAGCTATGATCCATTATTGATGTCACTTGTTAAATCCACTTCAATCGGTGTAAATGAAGGGGAGGAGACAGGTTAAAGAAGGATTTTTAAACSTTGAGACAACTGAGACATGGATTGTGTATGTTTACCATTCAGAGGGTGAATAGGCTTAAAATGTAAATGCCTTTGAACAGGGTATGGTAGTAGGTGCTAGGCGCACAAGTTTGTGTCAAGAACTGCAACGCTGCTGAGTTTTTCATGCTCAACAGTTTCCCATGTGTATCAAGAATGGTCCACCACCCAAAGGACATCCAGCCAACTTGACACAACTGTGGGAAGCAATGGAGTCAACATGGGCCATCATCCCTGTGGAACGCGTTCGACACCTTGTAAAGTCCATGCCGACGAATTGAGGCTGTTCTGAGGGCAAAAGGGGGGTGGGGTCCACGGTCGTTCTGTGTTAATAGCTATGCTATTGTATTTGAGACAAGTGTATTGCAGTTCATTTAGTCTATGACAGTTTTTTGTCGTTGACAAATTAAAAGTTGACCCACCCATGACATTGAACTCTGAACTGGTTTGCTCCTACACTCTCTGGTGTAGAGGGACTGTAGACCTACAATTCATTATTAAACAATACACGTACTGCTCCTAGCAAACCTACTGGTCCTATATGCTTAGTAGTTGTTGCATGTTATTACTTTACCATGGATTGGACAGAGGACTAGCTTAATTCATAGTAGTTAAAAGCAGACTGCGACTCACAAAGTAAGCAAAATATCGGTATTTCCACAACAACTAAGAGCATTGAAGCATGAGGCTAAAATGATCTGCTGTTTTGGCCCAGCAGCTACAACACTGTATCAGCGTGAAGCACACTCGTGCACATGCGTAGATCCTCTGTGTGAGCTTATCTCAATATCTGCGGTGCTGCTCGTGGCAAATGTCATAACGCTGAGTCTCCCTTTTAATGCCTGGACTGAGTGATAAGACTCAAACCAGTTCAGAGTTCAATGTCATGGGTGGGCCTTCTCAGAAACTCTGGATGTAACCAGTCAAACATACAGTACATTAGGTAGTACGGTTAGACCAGGCCCAGGGTCCTCAACTAGACTGTGTTGAGTGTCAATTCATCAACTTACCACCAGATGGGGATGTGCATCCGTCCAGACTCTGCCATGGGCACCAAGAGCCACCTGTCACGGATGAAGTAGGTCACTGCTGGCATGAACATTTGGCCCAAACCAGATCCCATGAACACCCCCAGGGAGCCAAACCCCATGTAGAATCTTGGATTTTGCAGACACCAACCAGTACACAGGTCAAAGGTGTATTGTGCTTATTGGATAAATCCGATATTTGCATGGAAGTTGGACAGTTAGGAATTATTGTTAGTTTATTATTAAAGTTTGTCACAAACCTAACACATAAGCTACCAAATAGTTGGAGAATCCACCAAAGCCCACAAAGACGGAGCTGGCGCTGAATGCCTTCCAGTTTTGGAGAATACCTGGGCGAAGATGTAACATCATCATGGAAAAGAGTATTGGGCTTCTTCCAAACCTGCAAATTAAGAAATTATGTGACTAAACTAAATAAAAATAAACTACATTATGAAACAAAGATACATTACATAAAGAATGATAGTAAAAAGCTTTGGGGCACCTTAAATGAAATTTTAGGKGAAAAAAACAACTCCTTGTCCTTCATTCATTGAATCAGATGGCTCATTCATCACAAAGCCCACTTATATTGCAAACTACTTTAATGATTTTGGTAAGATTGGTAAGATAAGCAATATTAGGGATGACATTCCAGCAACAAACGCTGACACTACACATCAAAGTATATCGGACCAAATTATGAAAGACAAGAATTGTACTTTTGAATTCCGTAAAGTCAGTTTGGATGAGGTGAAAGAATTATTGTTGTCTATCTTCAATTTAAGCCTCATAGAGAGCTTGTGCCCTCAGGCCTGGAGGGAAGCTCAAGTCATTCCGCTACTTTGAGTAAAGCCAGAGTGTCGATGTATGCGGATGACTCAACACTATACACGTCAGCTACTACAGCTACTGAAATGACTGCAACACAACAAAGAGCTGCAGTTAGTTTCAGAGTCGGTGGCAAGGAATAAGYTAGCCCTAAATATTTCTAAAAACTAAAAGCATTGTATTTGTTACAAATCACTCACTAAACCCTAAACCTCAACTAAATCTTGTAATAAATAATGTAGAAATTGAGCAAGTTGAAATGACTAAACTGCTTGGAGTAACCCTAGATTGTAAACTGTCATGGTCAAAGCATATTGATGCAGTAGTAGCTAAGATGGGGAGAAGTCTGTCTATAATAAAGCGATGCTCTGCCTTCTTAACAACACTATCAACAAGGCAGGTCCTACAGGCCCTAGTTTTGTCGAACCTTGACTACTGTTCAGTCATGTGGTCAGGTGCCACAAAAAATGACTTAGAAAAATTGCAATTAGCTCAGAACAGGGCAGCACGGCTGGCCTTTGGATGTACACAGAGACCTAATATTAATAATATGCATGTCAATCTCTCCTGGTTCAAAATGGAGGAGAGATTGACTTCATCACTACTTCTATTTATGAGGTATTGACATGTTGAATGTACCAAACTGTCTGTCTAAACTACTGGCACACAGCTCGGACACCCATGCATACCCCACAASAGGTCTCTTCACAGTCCCCAAGTCCAGAACAAACTATGGGAGGCACACAGTACTACATAGAGCCATGACTACATGGAACTCTATTCCATATCAAGTAACTGACGCAAGCAGTAAAATTAGATTTAAAAAACAGATAAAAAAACACTTTATGGAACAGAGGGAACTGTGAAGCAACAAAAACATTGGCACAGGCACACACACACACACGATAACATACACATGGATTTAGTACTGTGGATATGTGGTAGTGGTGGAGTAGGTGCCTGAGGGCACACAGTGTGTTGTGAAATCTGTGAATGTATTGTAATGTTTTTAAAATTGTATATACTGCCTTAATTTTGCTGGACCCCAGGAAGAGTAGCTGCGGCAGCTAATGGGGATCCAYAATAAATACAAATACCTTTTAAAAGTCATGGTTGATGATTCCATACATTTTTGGTATAAGAATCTTTAATGGGCTTATTATTTATCTTATTTATGGAAATGAACAGATACACAGTGAAGATATGGAAGTATTCCTCTTGAACTGCTCCATTCCAAATCAAGTCTACCAACTTTTTTTTTGTCTGTCATTTWTTTTWTTTTTTTGTATTTTACATTTTGGGGGGGCGGCAGGTAGCGTAGTGGTTAGAGCGTTGGGCCAGTAACCAAAAGGTTGCTAGATTGAATCCCCAAGCTGACATGGTAAAAATCTGTAATTCTGCCCCTGAACAGGGCAGTTAACCCACTGTTCCTAGACCGTCATTGTAAATAAGAATTTGTTCTTAACTGACTTGCCTAGTTAAATAATGGTAAAATAAAACATTTTTTTTATTTTTTAACTGTTAGGTCATTACATCCTTTTTGTCAAACTTTTCATTCTGATAACTCAACGTAAGAACCACAGAATTCCTTACGAATGTTATTCTTCTTTGTTCTTTCCAAACTTGTGTTTGTAATACACACCTGTCGGACAGCTGACTTATGATGAAGTCTCCCACCAGAACACCAAGGAACTATATTGAGGAAGTCAGATGCTCTTTGTACTCAATGTCACATAACACTGCAAAACAAACAAATAAACCATTAGGGACTGACCATAGAGTTAGAAAGAGAACTCTAGATGGATAAAACCTGTTTTAGCATGGACATTGCCATTGAGGGCTTCCACCATTTTAAAGTAGTCAACTGGGTAGGACTTCCTAGAGTCCCAGTTGGTATTAGATAGAATGTCGTGGCCCGCCCGCCTGTGGGGAAGACAACCTGTGGTTACCTAGGTTACCCGATTGGYTCAGAGCAAATACTTGACCTTTTTCAAATGCAATTTTCTTGTTGTCTGCTTGTTTTGGTCAATTATAAAACTATATTGAAGAAAAGTAAAACATGTCTAAAGATTACTTTTTAACATTGCCTGCTCCTGAGTGTTCTCACTACTTAGACAAATATAATATTGTAGGGCTTCCCTCATGCCCCTTTTCATGACGTGCTAGCAGCCATGTGAGTGAGTGCTAGTTAGCTACTGACCAGAACATTAAGCTAGCCAAGACCAACAACACAAACAAACAGACTATAAAGCTACAAGTAGTGAGAGGAGTTACAAACGGACTATACTTAACAAGTTAAATATCTTACCTGTAATTAAATGTTTTCCACACATATAGCTACTTGGACACAGGGGCTATGTTCCAAAATGCATACATGTGTTCTATCTAGACTGTATAGTGAGTACGAAAAGGCAAATATGTACTAAGTTTACCGGAAGTTCTACAAGCGTACTTGGGAGGTCTGGAATACAAAGCACGCATGGGAGCAWACTTTTTCTTTCCCTTCGCAGTGGAGGCTATCCAATAACACCTTGCTACACAGCGAAAATTCCCAAACCTCTGAATTAATGGCGAACTGAAATCCCCGCTTAAGAGAAAATGTTCCACAGGAAGAAATTTGTAAAATGTAAATATTATGTTTATTTATTCACCACGTTATGTTAAAACATTTTTAAATTAAAATGTTGAGTCACTGCTATTTATCAGCCAGCTAGCCAAGCTAAGTTAGCTGGTTGGACACGATGGCTAGCTAGCAGGCGATCACGTCCTGGTTATCAGCTGTTTAGAGATGAACAACTAAACAAACTAATCGTCAAGTCAGCGGTGTCAATTGTGAAGACCCAGACAGTTTTTTAATCGTGAATTGGTGAACTTCCTATCCAGCTAATGTCAAATGTATCAAATAGTTTTCCCCCCAATTTGTTTTCATGGCATTGGCTTGGCAGGACAAAATAGTTGTGTCCAACTGGTTTGGAGGCAAGACATTTGAACAACATCTGATTAAAAACATAGTAAATGCAGCTAGCTGTGTTCTGTTTAATCTAAGCTTGATAGTCAGCCAAGTTATTTGTGCATTTAATATTGCAGATTGATAGTGGCTTTTATCAATGTAATTGTCTGCATCATTTCCAATCCCCCACATATATTTTTTTCAAAAAATACACTACCAGTCAAAAGTTTTAGAACACCTTCTCATTCAAGGGTTTTTCTTTATTTTTACTATTTTCTACTTTGTAGAATAGTAGTGAAGAGATCAAAACTATGAAATAACACATATGGAATCATGTAGTAACCAAAAAAACGGTTAAACAAATCAAAATATATTTTATATTTGAGATTCTTCAAAGTAGCCACCCTTTGCCTTGATGACAGCTTTGCACACTCTTGGCATTCTCTCAACCAGCTTCATGAGGTAGTCACCTGGAATGCATTTCAGTTAACAGGTGTGCCTTGTTAATTTGTGGAATTTATTTCCTTCTTATGTGTTTGAGCCAATCAGTTGTGTTGTGACAAGGTGTTTGTGTGTGTGGGGGTTGTATGATGAAACTGGCTCTCATGAGGACCGCCAAGAGGATAAGTTCATTAGAGTTACCAGCCTCAGAAATTGCAGCCCAAATAAATGCTTCACAGAGTTCAAGTAACAGACCCATCTCAACATCAACTGTTCAGGGGAGACTGTGTGAATCAGGCCTTCATGGTCGAATTGCTGCAAAGAAACCTCTACTAAAGGACACCAATAAGAAGAAAGAGACTTACTTGGACATTAGACCGGTGGAAATCTGTCCTTTGGTCTGATGAGTCCACATTTGAGATTTTCTTTGGAGACACAGAGTAGGTGAACGGATGATCTCTGCATGTGTGGTTCCCACCATGAAGCATGGAGGAGGAGGTGTGATGGTGTGGGTGTGCTTCGCTGGTGACACAGTCAGTGATTTATTTAGCATTCAAGGCACACTTAACTAGCATGGCTACCACAGCATTCTGCAGCGATATGCCATTCATTAGGTTTGCGCCTTAGTGGGACTATCATTTGTTTTTCTACAGGACAATGACCCACACACCTCCAGGCTGGTGTAAGGGGTATTTGACCAAGAAAGAGAGTGATGAGTGCTGCATCAGATGACCTGGCCTCCACAATCAACCCGACTTTTGGATGAGTTGGACCGCAGAGTGAAGGAAAAGCTGCCAACAAGTGCTCAGCATATGTGGGAACTCCTTCAAGACTGTTGGAAAAGCATTTCAGGTGAAGCTGGTTTAGAGAAATTGCAAAGCTGCCATCAAGGAAAAGGGTGGTTAATTTGAAGAATCTCAAATATAAAATGTATTTTGATATGTTTAACACTTTTTTGGTTACTCCCATGACTCCATATGTGTCATTTCATAGTTTTGATGTCTTCACTATTATTTTACAATGTAGAAAATAGTTTTAAAAAATAAAGAAGAACCTTTGAATGAGTAGGTGTGTCCAAACTTTTGACTAGTACTGTATGTTGTTGTTTGTTTTGTTAAATTTCTCACTTGTTTGATAAGATTAGTACAGATTTTCTCAGGAGGCCCCACATGGGGCCCYGACCCCAAGTTYGGGGTTGTCACTGGTTACCACAGCCACAAAAAWTWGCATAAATTRGGCATAAGGTTTGCAGTGTGGTTAGGGTTAAGGTTTAGGGTTAGGTTTAAAATCAGATTTTAAGTAGAGACATTTTAGAAATAGGCAGGTTTTAGGCATAATTATGACTTTGTGTGTGTGGTAACTAGTGACGACCCTAGTTTGGGAACCACTATACTAACTTCTCTCTCTGCTTGCTTCCTCTCTCTGTCTCCTCTGCTTCCTCATGCATGCATTGTAGCCTGCCCCAGCCTCACCACTGAGCATCACATCATTGTCTGTCTCAGTAGCCTTCTCTCTGTAAAGCAAAGTTATTATGAGAACTCAGTAGTCTACCCAGGCGAAGATAACGATCAAACCGCTGTTCATGATTCTACTTCTTCGCAAAGAGGCAAGCACGATCACAACTCAGTCAGGTCAAGAATATAAGCTTTCTGAGCTTTGATCAACGCTGGGAGCAATATTTAGATGTTGACCGGTAATTTATTTGATTGTGTACTATATTCTGTATATATAGTTATGGCCATTCCACCGTCATAGTACTGATGAAGCCTGAGCTGGAATGGCTAGCTTCATTAGTTCTTGATCCCCTTCATACAGTGCCTTCAGAAAGTTTCCACAGCCCTTGACTTTTTCCACATTATGTTGTGTTACAAAGTGGGATGAAAATGGATTTAGATCTACACAAAATATTCGAAGTGGAAGAAAAATTAAAACATTAGTAAAACAAAATCATGAAAAATAAAACACTAATATATCTTAATTAGACAAGTATTCAACCTTCTGAGTCAATACTTGTTAGAATCACCTTTGGCAGTGATTACAGCTCTGAGTCTTTCTGGGTACGTCTCTAAGAGCTTTCCACAACTGCATTGTGTAACATTTGCCCATTATTCTTCACAAAAGTCTTCCAGCTTTGTCAAATTGGTTGTTAATCTCTATTAGACAACAATTTTCAGGTATTGCAATAGATTTTCAAACAGATGTAAGTCAAAACTGTTACCAGGCCACTCAGGAACATCCACTGTCTTCTTGCTAAGCAACTCCAGTGTAGATTCTGCCTTGTGTTTTAAGTTATTATCTTGCTGAAAAGTGAATTCATCTCTCCAGTATCTGGTAGAAAGCAGACTGAACCAGATTTTCCTCTATTATTTTGCCTTAAGGGACTGCACCGGTTATTGATCGCATTGATTAGTAGCAACATTGTTGCGAAGCTTTGACATACAAACCATAAGACTGACAGACAGTGCAACTGCATCCTGAAGTCAACAACCCCCCCTCTCTCTTCCCTCTATAGTGCTTTTCCCTGCAGCAGACTTTATTTCCCCCCCAATGCGCTTCCCTTTGATGTTCAGTGTCGCTGGACTCTTATTGCCCTGCCAGACGTATTTTGGTTGACATTTTAGTTAAAGGGAGGTTGCTTGTGAGTTTATTGTGTATTGTTATTTGAACTGTATTGATGCGGTGTGGTACTATTGACATGTGGCTGAGAAGATTTTGGACATTTTAATTAAAGCCTTGGTTTTGTCTATAAACACCCACACACCCTCCCCCCATTCAAACCCTCTGTACTCCTCCACTGGGAGGTAATACAGATTATTGCAAATCCTCTAAAGTTGATGACTGAGTTCTTTCTTGTAAATTGTTTCTAGGAAGTTGCAGTTAAATTTCTCTCCCATTATTATTGTATGGGGTATTATTGGTTGGGTTACCCCTGTACTGTGATGTGTGTTTCATATGGTTTGTCTTGTCTTTTCTCTCCACTGGCTATCTGGCAAACAAGCTACACTCAAGGCAGTCTCTTCTGCTGGTGTGTCTGTGGTAGTGGTACTCTATCTATCCTACTCTTTTCCTTTCGGCAGGGTTAATACCTGCCTGGTGCCCGAACAAAATCTTTATCTTTACCCCTCTCTGACAATAGTGCTACAAGGTTATGGGACTCTTCATGCATAACTCAAGAGTTATGTAGTTATCTTGTCTCAGCCAGGCACCCACATTAATTCAAGAGGAACTTGTCTTTATCTTTTAACCTCTACACGATTAATGTCCAAATGCTGTGATACGTTTTGTAACTTAACCATTCATTTTGCCTGCTGGTTTTATGAAGTTTAGGTGTACAGTACATTCATATAAAAATCCTTAACAGTCTTTTGACGTACCTGTGCATCAATCGAAGTTACATAATAATCCCCATCAACATCTGTCAGTTTATGCTAGAGATACTGTATGTATTTTGCATTGGGCTGTTTCTCAATCCACAACATCAGGCTATGTTGTCCTTCCGCATCTGCAGAGGAAGGTGGCCGAGCTACAGCAGTGTTTGTCAGACCTTGATACATCCTGAAAATCGGTCATCTCACGAAAACGTCTCACAAACACGATGGTTCTCCATCTTTCTCTATGACCCCCACAAGCTCCACATGACTCATCTGAATTTGGTAATGCTGATGTGCCAACTTCTGTCTGTAGTGTCCGATCCGTTTGGGCTACAAGCTKATACTGTATGACTGTGGAAAGGGGACTCTCAWGAACATGATGGTGTTCTCCGTTTTGCTTTACGACCCCCATMAGTGTCACGGGACTMGTCTRAAGGTAATCCAGACAAATGAATGGAAGTATGGARGTAGTTTTGTGCCAACAAAAATAAGGGGTTAAATATTTGTCCCCCAAAAATATATTTCCTGAACTTTCTTATATCGCCTAGATATAGGACAGACACTTCAAAACCTTATTCCTTATTATTTATTTTTTGACTGTCTTTTTTGCCATTTATGAACGTGTTATTCAATGTGWTTCTATGGGTTAGAGTAGTAAAGGCCACATTTCAATATTTTATCAACTAACTTTTTTATATACAGTATATTGTTTTATACCTAAATGGGTCCTAAAATTCAAAATCAAATAGTTAAATGATCCATGGTATGACCATGTTCAAACAATTCCATATGTTAGCTTAGAAGAAAAAGTACAAGATTTACAATTTAGATTCCTTCCTATACTCTGATTTGCTATCTACGTTTTCGGTGTCTTGGTCTGTGTTGCATCGACACCTGTAGAAAAGATGAAAACACATGTTTGAAACAATTCTTCATCAAGATGGATGGAGGAATGTACGTAGAGACGGACGGACAGTCAAACTCACCCTTTGATATGCTGCATCTGTAAGATGGTCTCTGGCAAATCCTTGCCGTAACTCTCAGGTAAAATGAAGCAGAACAGACCCCCAAGTATTGCAAGGCTACCAATGAATATGTATGGTAGGTACTTGTAGTAATTTCCTGCAAATAAATAAAACAGACATTTTCAATATCAAGGGAGAGGTCTGAACATCAGAAAACCAAATTAACAGTGAGAGACATTGTCGAATACATCCACTCAATCTTGTTTATCTCTACTGAACAAAGAAATGGGTAGTGATCCAGGTCTTACAAGATTGGATATATATACTTTAACAGTCCAATATTGACATTGATGATTGATGAATTAACTGATKGAATGATTAACTGATTGATTGGTCTTACCGAGGTAGATGATGAAGGGGGAGAGGATGGTTCCGATGCGTGCTGCCATGGAGCACGTCCCCATGGCCATGTTCCTCACCACGGTGGGGAAGAGCTCCGACGTGACTGCGTACACTACACAGAACGCTGCCGTGATGCCAAACTTCCCCACCATCTCCAGGAAGATAGCCACTCCTGGGAGATCTGAAACATAGAGAGACAACCAGTGTAGGAGTAAATGAGACACATAGATAACACATAGACGTATAGGACAGCTGAACATTAAAAACAGACCACACGAAGAGAAGGCGACACATAGGCGCCTAGGACAACTGGACACACTAAGGATAGAGGAGACACATAGTCTGCTGATCCTAATAAGCACACATACTAGAGAACACAACTGAGACACTGAGCTAAATACAGGGTCAAGACATAGGCCTATAGGATAGATGGACATATATATTTTTAGGACAAGCAAGGGTCTTACACACCAGGTGTAAATTAGGTGATGTTTATAAAGATCTGTAAATGAGGTCTCCCTCTGAGACGGTCAATGAATTTTACCTGTTGGGACCATGTTAATGAAGAGAATAACAGCTCCCTAGGAAGAGAGTGGAGGACTGGCAAAACCGTCTGGAACAGTATCTGAGCAAGCAACAGGGCAATGAAATAGGCTGGCACTTCTGCAGCTCCAGACAGGAAGCAGTTGATATAGGGATTTCATGAGGTTGGAAGTGTTCAAAAGCAGGGCGAAGTAGCCACATGTGATAATAATCCTGCAGAGGGAAATCAAATATACAAAGTCGAATGAATTACAGTTGAAGTCGGAAGTTTACATACACTTAGGTTGGAGTCATTAAAACTCGTTTTTCAACCACTCCACAAATTTCTTGTAAACAAAACTATAGTTTTGGCAAGTCGGTTAGGACATCTACTTTGTGCATGACACAAGTCATTTTTACAACACTTGTTTACAGGCAGATTTTTCACTTATTATTCCACTGTATCACAATTTCAGTGGGTCTAAGTTGACGTGCCTTTAAACAGCTTGGAAAATTCCAGAAAATGATGTCATGGCTTTAGAAGCTTCTGATAGGCTAATTGACATAATTTGAGTCCATTGGAGGTGTACCTGTGGATGTATTTCAAGGCCTACCTTCAAACTCAGTGCCTCTTTGCGTACATCATGGTGAAAATCGACAAATAAATCAGCCAAGACCTCCAAACGCCTTGAAGGTACCACGGTTTCATCTGTACAAGCAATAGTACGAAGTATAAAACACCATGGGACCACGCAGCCATCATACCGCTCAGAAGGAGATGCGTCTCCTAGAGATGAATTGACTTTGGTTGGAAAGTGCAAATCAATCCCAGAACAAGGACCTTGTGAAAGATGCTGAGGGAAACAGGTACAAAAGTATCTATATCCACAGTAAAACACGTCCTATATGACATAACCTGAAGGGCCGCTCAGCAAGGAAGAAGCCACTGCTCCAAAATTGACATTAAAAAGCCAGACTATGGTTTGCAACTGCACATGGAGACAAATATCGTACTTTTTGGAGAAATGTCCTCTGGTCTGATGAAACAAAAATAGAACTGTTTGGCCATAATGACCATTGTTATGTTTGGAAAAGGGGGAGGCTTGCAAGCCAAAGAACACCATCCCAACCATGAAGCACGGGGTGGCAGCCTCATGTTGTGGGGGTGCTTTGCTGCAGGAGGGACTGGTGCACTTCATAAAATAGATGGCACATGAGGAAAGAAAATTATGTGGATATATTGAAGCCAACATCTCAAGACATCAGTCAGGAAGAAAGCTCTGTCGCAAATGGGTTTCCAAATGGACAATGACCCCAAGCATACTTCCAAAGTTGGGCAAAATGGCTTAAGGACAACAAAGTTCAAGGTATTGGAGTGGGCCATCACAAAGTCCTTACCTCAATCCCCATAGGAAAAATGTGTGTGGCATAACTAAAAAATTTGTGTGCGAGCAAGGAGGGCCTACAAACCTGACCCAGTTACACCAGCTCTGTCAGGAGGAATGGGCCAAAATTCACCCAATTATTGTGGGAAGCTTATGGAAGGCTACTCGAAATGTTTGACCCAAGTTAAACAATTTAAAGGAATGCTAACCAAATACTAATTTAGTGTATGTAAACTTCTAGACCACTGGGAATGTGATGAAAGAAATAAAAGCTGAAATAAATCATTCTCTCTACTATTATTCTGAAATTTCACATTCTTAAAGTAAAGTGGTGATCCTAACTGACCTAAAACAGGGAATTTTTACTAGGATTAAATGTCAGGAATTGTGAAAAACTGAGTTTAAATGTATTTGGCTAAGGTGTATGTAAACTTCTGACTTCAACTGTAGATGAACAGGCACAAACAAAGTAATATTCAAAGTAATATTCAGAGTCATTAAATGACAATTCCACTCAAAACATTTGTGGTATTTGTTTCATTAGTCCATTGTTGACATAGTCCCAAAATGTTTTGCTTGTCAGCAATCAAGTTTTCAAGATATGTAACTTTCAAAATAAAGAAGTCATCCTTTACTTTGCATTTTGCATAATATGATGCTGCGTTTTGTATCATATGATGCAAATTGCATCATGTGAGGATTTCTGTATTTTGAAAGTTACATATCATGAAAACTTGATTGCTGACAAGCAAAACATTTTGGGACTATGTCAACAATGGACAAATACCAAAATATAGTTTTTTGGGGTGGAGTTTTCCTTTAAGATTGTGTAGGATTTGTGTTAACAGATGCTAAGATTTACCACAGAAGGGAACACAGAATTATAATTGAAAGCATATTGCTGCTCCTCATGACATCCAGAATGTTGTATTTCTTGTCCTTCATGGCCAGAGCATCTTCTACCTGGAGATAAGTCATCATTARGATCATCATTAGGATACACCATTTAGAAGAGCAAAATGCATAATGGATGAAATTGCTAAGAGTAGATTGCCCCTGTATTTTATTCCCCGTGTCTCTCCTTCATCACCGTAAGCACAGAGTCCACTGTCTCACTTTCATTATTCTGCAGTTCTACACTGCATTGGTTAAACGATAACACTTCAGAAACCTAAACTACAGTCAGGCCAGAGTGAGTGGTCAAGTAGTCTGATGAATGACCTGGATTACACCATAAAACAGGAAGGGATGCATTAGTCTCTYAAATGATTTAACAATGGTTATTAATCAACTTCATTCAGTTGATGTATTGCAGCACCAGCAAAAAGGACTTTGACTTCAACTGGATAGGTGCCTAAAAATATATTAACATTTTTACATGGGAATCAAAGACATAGGCACTTTTTTGTAATTCCTCTATATATGKTTTTTGTTACTCCATGTCCCTGGGAAGGTTTATTTTATTAAATGATGCAAGCTAAACTGTAGCTAAGTAAGCTTGCTCACCTCTGAGGGAGTGAAGATGACCTCTGGTGCTTCAACTCTGTTCCTCCTGGCAGCATCTCTCAGTATGGCCTCAGCCTCCTCCACTCTTCCCTGAGAGAGCAGCCATCTGGGGGACTCTGGGATGAACCTATACCAATACATATGCACAGTTATATAAACGCTACTGAGGCCCTATGTTAAATCAGGCTAATGTTTGTATTTGACATAGATAAGAAGTMCCTTCGCTAAAAGAAGAGTACACAGAGCATTAACATAGTAGAAGGTTTTGCGGCAAACACATTCCTGTGRGGATACATTTTGCTTACCACCATAGCGGGATGTATATTATTCCAGAGCCTGTCATGGGAACCAGCAACCACCTCCAATCACGGATGAAGTATGCCACAGCCGGCATGAACATGTAGCCAATCGCAGAGCTCAGGAACACTCCAAGTGCGGAGAATACCACACGAGCTCCAGGGCTCAGTATTTCTGTCCCTGAAGACCAGATATGCAAGTTCAGTAAATTTACCAAATGTGCAAGAGATACTGTAGATACAAGTTATGCTTATTTTGAACCTACCAAGAACATACGCTATGACGTAGTTTGAGACTGATCCAGCACCAGCAAAGAAGAAAAAAAKWGTGAATGCCTGCCAGTTTGGGGAGAAYATTTGTGCGAAAGTGGCCACAYTCTGGATTATCATCATAGTAAAGAGYACTGGCTTTCTTCCAAACCTGTTGATGAAAAATGATGTAAGTTCACATTGTCTGAGATGATTCTCCATCAGGACTGAAGTACACCGTATACAGTACAGACCTGTCAGACAGCTGGCCAGAGATGAACGTTCCCACCAGCGCACCAAAGTAGTGAATTGAAGTGGTCAAGGGAACTTTGTATGCATTATCACACACCACATCCCACTGCAAAATACATATATTTCCTAAATTACACAAATGCCCTTTCTCTCCTTTTACAAAAAGTGAAACTGCAGTTACAGTGCAGTTACWGTGCTATTTTAAATGCCAGTAATTGCACTATAACTGCAAAATAAACACAGGTGAATTGCTAAATTACGGCACTAGACAGCAAAGTAAAACAGCAGTTTGTTTCTGGATGCAGTAATTGCAGTACAACTACAACATAACTGCAATGTACTGTACTGTAACTGCAATTTGTTGYTGTAAGGGTTTGGGTAACCCAACAGTGCAATCCAAAGTGTTTGTGTAAGCATTTAAAGTTCATCATTCACATATTTGTTTTTCATACTCTTTTTATCACAGAATTGTTTTGTCTTTGGGAATAGCTAATAATGTTTGCATTGATTTGCAATACATTTCTCACCTCAGTGACGAATGTTGACTGGTAGACGTCTTTGCTGTATTTCCAACCGTCCAAGCAACTTTCCAGCTCAATYTCACTCACGTTGACATCCACATTTGGAATGATATTTAGGCTAGAGTAGTTTCTAACTGTCTCCACTTTGAGCCTTGAGCAAGAGCTATGCTGCGATGCACCATTTATTGTCTCCATTGGGATGGTCACATTTCTCCACATCTCACTGATATTATACTCCTCAGGAACATAGCATTCATGTGACGGTGTATCACCTACAAACACTATATAAATACCAGTAAACCCATTGGGCAGGATACTGATGGCCAATGCCAAGAAGATTGTCCGCTGAAAGGGTCCCCATGTTCCCAAGAAAGCTGTGATTCCATCGTAATCTCTCATGTTGCTGCTGTGTTCAGTTGACCTTTGAGTCCAGTCACTTATTCACTTGCAGAAAACTGCCTGCATTGTATAGCTGCTCCAGACGTTGTTGTAGTGTTGTCGGATATCATCCATCACCATCTGACACCGTCAACAAACAGCAGAGCTCTCTCCTTTCATGCACCAACCCCTCTTGAAAGCAAGTAGATAACATATCATTGCATCTTGAATTGCCCCACTCGGTATTGGTAATGTATTGGAAGGTCATTAAAAGTGAGGGTTAATAAATTATAAGATGTCGCTGTCCGCTGGTGGTGGAATTCAACCTCGACGTAAGGACAACAGTTGAAGAGGGATGAAACGTCTGGGAAGGGGGCCAGAAAGGCCCAYCTCAACAACACTCTAACTGCAGCCTTCTCACACACCTTCCCAAACCTAGTTAATGATTGGCTAAGACACATGTCAGAGTTTGCTTTGTAAAAGCAACAGACAAGTGAGTGTGCATTAGGATCCGATTGAGCCGAAGAGTCACTTATGCATTATAAGCAGCCTGTTAGACAGCAACCTCTTAACTTCTTTGGGATAGGGGGCGGTATTTTGAYRKSSGGMKGWAWWMYGWGYMSMARGTAAACTGCCTGCTACTCAGGCCCAGAAGCTAGAATATACATATAATTGGTAGATGTGGATAGAAAACACTCTAAAGTTTCTACAACTGTTAAAATAATGTATGTGAGTATAACAGAACTGAAATGGCAGGCGAAACCCAGAGGACAAACCATAAAAAAGTAAAAAATTCAGCACACCACTGATTGCAATGCCTGGCACTTTTATAATAGGGCGAATTGTCCCCGATTGCAGTTCCTAAGGCTTCCACTAGATGTCAACAGTCTTTAGAAAGAGTTTCAGGCTGTTTTTTGGAAAAATTAAGGAGAAGTTGTAGTTTTTCTAAGTGGCTCCCATTTTGGCTGTAGTGTTTCCAAGCGCATGGCCGAGAGAGCGCGTTCTTTTTGTTTATCTCCGGTAAAGACAATAAAGATTCTCTGTCTTAAATTGTATTGTTTTATTTGCGTATTAGTGTACCTAAGGTCTGATTATAAACGTTGATTGACTTGTTTGGATAAGTTTATTGGTAACGTTTGGGATTCATTTTGTATGCATTTTGACGGAGGGAAACTATTATTGACTGAAGCGCGCCAGCCAAACTGAGTTTTTATGGATATAAAGAAGGAATATATCGAACAAAAGGACCATTTGTAATGTAACTGAGACCTTTTGGAGTGTCAACAGAAGAAGATCTTCAAAGGTAAGGCATATATTATATCGCTATTTCTGACTTTCGTGTCGCAACTCTGTGGTTGAAAATGATTTGTTATGCATTTGTGTGCTGAACGCTGTCCTCAGATAATCGCATGGTTTGCTTTCACTGTAAAGCCTTTTTGAAATCTGACACCTTGGCTGGATTAACAACAAGTTAAGCTTTATTTTGATGTATTGCACTTATRATTTCATGAAAGTTTAATATTTATAGTAATTTAATTTGAATTTGGCGCTCTGCCATTTCACCGGATGTTGGCCAGTTGGGACGCTACCGTCCATAATTAAGCTCACACTGAATGGCATAATTTCATGTTTTTATTAATTTTTTTTCCTATTAAAAGAAAAACTATAAGTCTGACAGCGCCAGATTTTTTCAAGTATGGGTAGCTCCAGCTCAATATGGCGACCGAGTATGGGTGAGTGGGTGTGTCGAAAGGAGTGGGTGTTTGKAAAGCGAATCAGCTAATTGGGCAGATTTGTTGCCACTCAAGACCATTTTGAGTGGCTGATTGGGCCGCGCGATGAGTCGATAAGCCGGCGACCAGTGCACTGGTGTGGTATTGAGGCAGTGTTGTAGTAGTATGGTCTCAAGACCACATATTGAGTGTCTCAGTGTCGGATACATTTGTACTCGGTCTTGACTCAGTTTTGGACAGTGAGGACTTCGCCAGGCCAAATATATACACTCCTTTCTTGAAACATGAATATCTTAACAGCCTTTATATCTATTATAGACATGAACCTATATGCTTTCAGTGTGTGAAAGGTTTATGATTATGAAAGGACAGCAACCATAATACCAGCACACTCATGTTAGAGTGCACTTTTTGTATAACACAAAGGGCCAGTGGTGTACTGGAGGGTAGACGCAGGTATAAACAGTATACCCACTTTTTTTTCAGTGGGCATTGCCTATATCCACTTCTTAAAAACCTCTTATGGCTGCAGGGGCAGTATTGAGTAGCTTGGATGAAAAGGTTCCCAGAGGTGCCGAGAGTAAACTGCCTGCTCCTCAGTCCCAGTTGCTAATATATGCATATTATTATTASTATTGGATAGAAAACATTCTGAAGTTTCTAAAACTGTTTGAATGATGTCTGTGAGTATAACAGAACTCATATGGCAGGCAAAAACCTGAGAAARAAATCCAACCAGGAAGTGGGAAATCTGAGGTTGGTAGGTTTTCAACTCATCGCCTATCGAATACACAGTGGGATATGKGTCAGTTTGCACTTCCTACGGCTTCCACTAGATGTCAACAGCCTGTAGAACCTTGTCTGATGCTTCTACTGTGAAGTGGGGCCGAAGGAGACGGAAATGAGTAAGGTCTACCATGAGCTGACCATGCTCTGTCCATGCGCGTTCACATGAGAGGGAGTCAATGTACATCTGAAGTCAATGTAATTCTCCGGTTGGAACGTTACTGAAGATTTATGTTAAAAACATTCTAAAGATTGATTCAATACATCGTTTGACATGTTTCTACTGACTGTTACGGAACTTTTTGACATTTCGTCTGCTTTTAGTGAACGCGCTTCCTGACTTTGGATTTGTTTACCAAACACGCTCACAAAAATAGCTATTTGGACATAAAGGATGGACATTACCGAACAAAATGAACATTTCTTGTGGAAGTGGGAGTCCTGGGAGTGCATTCCGACGAAGATCAGCAAAGGTAAGTGAAGATTTATAATGCTATTTATGACTTTTGTTGATTCCACAATTTGGCGGGTAACTGTATGGCTTCCTTTTGTGGCTGAACGCTGTTCTCAGATGATTGATTATTGTGCTTTTGCCGTAAAGCTTTTTTGAAATCTGACACAGCGGTTGCATTAACTTCTTATGGCTGCAATCCTGTTAACGGGATC
>NC_036863.1:6011476-6040032 GCF_002910315.2 Salvelinus sp. IW2-2015 | reverse complement strand
AAACTGAGTTTTTATGGATATAAAGAAGGAATATATCGAACAAAAGGACCATTTGTAATGTAACTGAGACCTTTTGGAGTGTCAACAGAAGAAGATCTTCAAAGGTAAGGCATATATTATATCGCTATTTCTGACTTTCGTGTCGCAACTCTGTGGTTGAAAATGATTTGTTATGCATTTGTGTGCTGAACGCTGTCCTCAGATAATCGCATGGTTTGCTTTCACTGTAAAGCCTTTTTGAAATCTGACACCTTGGCTGGATTAACAACAAGTTAAGCTTTATTTTGATGTATTGCACTTATRATTTCATGAAAGTTTAATATTTATAGTAATTTAATTTGAATTTGGCGCTCTGCCATTTCACCGGATGTTGGCCAGTTGGGACGCTACCGTCCATAATTAAGCTCACACTGAATGGCATAATTTCATGTTTTTATTAATTTTTTTTCCTATTAAAAGAAAAACTATAAGTCTGACAGCGCCAGATTTTTTCAAGTATGGGTAGCTCCAGCTCAATATGGCGACCGAGTATGGGTGAGTGGGTGTGTCGAAAGGAGTGGGTGTTTGKAAAGCGAATCAGCTAATTGGGCAGATTTGTTGCCACTCAAGACCATTTTGAGTGGCTGATTGGGCCGCGCGATGAGTCGATAAGCCGGCGACCAGTGCACTGGTGTGGTATTGAGGCAGTGTTGTAGTAGTATGGTCTCAAGACCACATATTGAGTGTCTCAGTGTCGGATACATTTGTACTCGGTCTTGACTCAGTTTTGGACAGTGAGGACTTCGCCAGGCCAAATATATACACTCCTTTCTTGAAACATGAATATCTTAACAGCCTTTATATCTATTATAGACATGAACCTATATGCTTTCAGTGTGTGAAAGGTTTATGATTATGAAAGGACAGCAACCATAATACCAGCACACTCATGTTAGAGTGCACTTTTTGTATAACACAAAGGGCCAGTGGTGTACTGGAGGGTAGACGCAGGTATAAACAGTATACCCACTTTTTTTTCAGTGGGCATTGCCTATATCCACTTCTTAAAAACCTCTTATGGCTGCAGGGGCAGTATTGAGTAGCTTGGATGAAAAGGTTCCCAGAGGTGCCGAGAGTAAACTGCCTGCTCCTCAGTCCCAGTTGCTAATATATGCATATTATTATTASTATTGGATAGAAAACATTCTGAAGTTTCTAAAACTGTTTGAATGATGTCTGTGAGTATAACAGAACTCATATGGCAGGCAAAAACCTGAGAAARAAATCCAACCAGGAAGTGGGAAATCTGAGGTTGGTAGGTTTTCAACTCATCGCCTATCGAATACACAGTGGGATATGKGTCAGTTTGCACTTCCTACGGCTTCCACTAGATGTCAACAGCCTGTAGAACCTTGTCTGATGCTTCTACTGTGAAGTGGGGCCGAAGGAGACGGAAATGAGTAAGGTCTACCATGAGCTGACCATGCTCTGTCCATGCGCGTTCACATGAGAGGGAGTCAATGTACATCTGAAGTCAATGTAATTCTCCGGTTGGAACGTTACTGAAGATTTATGTTAAAAACATTCTAAAGATTGATTCAATACATCGTTTGACATGTTTCTACTGACTGTTACGGAACTTTTTGACATTTCGTCTGCTTTTAGTGAACGCGCTTCCTGACTTTGGATTTGTTTACCAAACACGCTCACAAAAATAGCTATTTGGACATAAAGGATGGACATTACCGAACAAAATGAACATTTCTTGTGGAAGTGGGAGTCCTGGGAGTGCATTCCGACGAAGATCAGCAAAGGTAAGTGAAGATTTATAATGCTATTTATGACTTTTGTTGATTCCACAATTTGGCGGGTAACTGTATGGCTTCCTTTTGTGGCTGAACGCTGTTCTCAGATGATTGATTATTGTGCTTTTGCCGTAAAGCTTTTTTGAAATCTGACACAGCGGTTGCATTAACTTCTTATGGCTGCAATCCTGTTAACGGGATCAATATGACAACAGCCAGTGAAAGTGCAGGGCGCCAAATTCAAACGACAGAAATCTCATAATTAAAATTCCTCAAGCATACAAGTATTTCACACCATTTTAAAGATACACTTCTTGTTAATCCCACCACAGTGTCCGATTTCAAAAAGGCTTTACAGCGAAAGCACCACAAACGATTATGTTAGGTCACCGCAAAATCACAGAAAAACACCCATTTTTCCAGCCAAAGACAGGAGTCACAAAGAGCAGAAATAGAGATAAAATGAATCACTAACCTTTGATGATCTTCATCGGATGACACTCATAGGACTTCATGTTACACAATACATATATGTTTTGTTCGATAAAGTTCATATTTATATCCATAAACCTCAGTTTACATTGGCGCCATGTTCAGAAATGCCTCCAAAATATCCGGAGAAATWGCAGAGAGCCACATCAAATAACAGAAATACTCATCATAAACTTTGATGAAAGATACTTGTTTTACATAGAATTAAAGATACACTTGTTCTTAATCGCTACTGATTCATCTCAAAGTAGTTTAGTGTAGGTATATGAATTAATTATGGAGTACAATCAGTGGTGACACGTCATTCAGGGCAGCACCTGTTTTGAGCCCCACCTGTTTAGCAAAAAAACAAATATTTTTTGTTGTTGCCTATTTTGTATGTTATTGTGGCATTAATACGTGTCACAGATCAGTTTGCAAACAATATATAAAAAATATATACAGTTGAAGTCGGAAGTTTACATACATTTAGGTTGGAGTTATTAAAACTCGTTTTTCAACTACTCCGCAAATTTCTTGTTAACAAACTATAGTTTTGGCAAGTCGGTTAGGACATCTACTTCGTGCATGACACAAGTAATTTTTCCAACAATTTTTTTGCAGACAGATTATTTCACTTATAATTCACTGTATCACAATTCCAGTGGGTCAGAAGTTTACATACACTAAGTTGACTGTGCCTTTAACAGCTTGGAAAATTCCAGAAAAKAATGTMATGGCTTTAGAAGCTTCTGATAGGCTTATTGACATAATTTGASTCAATTGGAGGTGTGTCTATGGATGTATTTCAAGGCCTACCTTCATACTCAGTGCCTCTTTGCTTGACATCATGGGAAAATCAAAATAAATCAGCCAAGACCTGGACCTCCACAAGTCTGGTTCATCCTTGGGAGCAATTTCCAAATGCCTGAAGGCACCACGTTCATCTGTACAAACAGTAGTACACAAGTATAAACACCATGGGACCACGCAGCCGTCATAACGCTCAGGAAGGAGACGTGTTCTGTCTCCTAGAGATGAACGTACTTTGGTGTGAAACGTGCAAATCAATCCCAGAACAACAGCAAAGGACCTTGTGAAGATGCTGGAGGAAACAGGTACAATATCTTATCTATATCCACAGTAAAACGAGTCCTATAACGACATAACCTGAAAGGCCGCTCAGCAAGGAAGAAGCCACTGCTCCAAAACCGCCATAAAAAAGCCAGACTACAGTTTGCAACTGCTAATGGGGACAAAGATCGTACTTTTTGGAGAAATGTCCTCTGGTCTGATGAAACAAAAATATAACTGTTTGGCCATAATGACCATCGTTATGTTTGGAGGAAAAAGGGGGAGGCTTGCAAGCCGACGAACACCATCCCAACCATGAAGCACAGGGGTGGCAGCATCATGTTGTGGGGGTGTTTTGCTGCAGGAGGGACTGGTGCACTTCACAAAATAGATGACATCATGAGGAAATAAAATTATGTGGATATCTCAAGACATCAGGAAGTTCAAGCTTGGTCGCAAATGGGTCTTCCAAATGGACAATGACCCCAAGCATACTTCCAAAGTTGTGGCAAAATGGCTTAAGGACAACAAAGTCAAGGTATTGGAGAGGCCATCACAAAGTCCTTACCTCAATCCCATAGAAAATGTGTGGGTGTAACGGATGTGAAATGGCTAGCTAGTTAGCGGTGGTGCGCGCTAATAGCRTTTCAATCGGTTACGTCACTCGCTTTGAGACCTTGAAGTAGTGGTTCCCCTTGCTCTGCAAGGGCCGCGGCTTTTGTGGAGCGATGGGTAACGACGCTTCGTGGGTGACTGTTGTTGATGTGTGCAGAGGGTCCCTGGTTCGCGCCCGGGTCAAGGCGAGGGGACGGACTAAATTTATACTGTTCATTGATGCTGTTGACCCGGATCACTGGTTGCTGCGGAAAAGGAGGAGGTCGAAAGGGGGGTGAGTGTAACGGATGTGAAATGGCTAGCTAGTTAGCGGTGGTGCGCGCTAATAGCGTTTCAATCGGTTACGTCACTCGCTTTGAGACCTTGAAGTAGTGGCTTTTGTGGAGCAATGGGTAACGATGCTTCGTGGGTGACTTGTTGATGTGTGCAGAGGGTCCCTGGTTCGCGCTCGGGTATGGGCRAGGGGACGGACGTAAAGTAAAACTGTKACATGGGCATAACTGAAAAATCGTGTGCGAGCAAGGAGGCCTACAAACCTGACTCAGTTACACCAGCTCTGTCAGGAGGAATGGGCCAAAATTCACCCAATTTATTGTGGGAAGCTTGTGGAAGGCTACCCGAAACCAATTTCTAATTGAGTGTATTTTAACTTCTGATCCACTGGGAATGTGATGAAGGAAATCAAATATGAAATAAATCATTCACTCTATTATTATTCTGACATTTCACATTCTTAAAATAAAATGGTGATCCTAACTGACCTAAGACAGGGAATTTTTACTAGGATCAAATGTCAGGAATTGTGAAAAACTGAGTTTAAATGTATTTGGCTAAGGTGCATGTAAACTTCCGACTTCAACTGTAATTTAGTTAATAAAGCCACGTACAAACATGGTCTCTTTTTTGCTTTCTTGAGTAAGGCAGCTCCAACATGCAGCTGTTCCATTCTAGCTCAGTGCTTTCTGTGGTGGTGGGGCAGCCAGCGAAAAATACAGAGCGTAGGGGTTGGTAATGTTCTCTAGTTGGGTCTCCCGAGTGGCACAGTGGTCTAAGGCACTGCATCTCAGTGCAAGAGGCAACAGTACAGTCCCTGGTTCAAATCCAGGCTGAATTACTTCCAGCTGTGATCGGGAGTCCCATAGAGCAGCGCACAATTGGCCCAGCTTTGGCCAGGGTAGGCCGTCATTGTAAATAGGAATTTGTTCTTAACTGACTTTCCTAGTTATATAAAGGTTACACAACAAGGCACACCTGTTAATTTAAATTCATTCCAGGTGACTACCTCATGAAGCTGGTTGAGAGAATGACAAGAGTGTGCAAAGCTGTCATCATGGCAAAGGGTGGCTACTTTATATTTTGATTTGTTTAAAAATGTTTTGGTTACTACATTGTCAGGAACCGGTGTGAGAAACAGTCACTAATAGTCGGCAGAACCCAGAAGATGAGGCAGACACAGCAGTACTAGAGACAGTGGTTTAATAAAGGAAAAAGATCTTCAGGCAAAAAATATAAAATCCACAACGTCAAAAGTAATGCCAAGAGAAAAAATGAATATCCTCCAAGATACAATGAAAATCCACAAAGTGGTAAGAACAGCAGGGAAAAACAAACCTCAAAAGAATAATAAAAAATAAACAAGAACAAAACCAGAGTACCTCAGGAAAATCCAACTAGAGAAACAAATGTTCACAGCATGGCTGGGGCTGGGTGCTAACATACAAACACAGAKCAAAGAACTGAGGAACACTAAGGGTTTAAATACCTACAAGGAAATGAGGCACAGGTGCAAATAATAACTAGAACAAGGGAAAAACAATAGGTTCAAAAAGGCGCCATGGGGGCATCTAGTGACCAAAACCTGAACAATCCTGGCCAAATCCTGACATACATGATTCCATATGTGTTATTTCATAGTTTTGATGTCTTCACTATTGTTCTATAATGTAGAAAATAGTACAAATAAAAAATAACCCTGGAATGAGTAAGTGTCCAAACTTTTAACTGGTACTGTATATTTAACTTTAAACATACATTTCCAATGGTATTGTACTTAACCAGGTAAAAACTTATTGAATGAGTCCATAAGCGTGCTGCGATTGATCTATTTTGATGATATATTAGAAATCACCAACATGGGTTTGCCCTGCCTAGTAGTAGTTTACAGTCTTATTCAATGAATGAGTCTGTTCACAATTTTGATGGTGTATAAACTTCACATCACAATAACTGACAATAATAAACGTTTATTAAAATATTCACTTTCAGGGATTTTTTGCGGTACTCACCACTAGAATGAGAAAGATACCTCATTATTAGTTCACSAGCAATGCTAATAGAAATACTTATTGGCCATGTGCCACAGGAAAACAATACATAAAAAACACATTATTTCAAACAAAAATTCCTAACCCTCTACACTACAAACACTTTACCATATTCTGTACAGCAGTCTAACTCAGAGCAACAAAACAAGCAAGTCTAACCAATTATTTTCTGAACAGCCTTTTCCAATGCAAAAAGTTACCCAAAGTAAGAATATAAGAATATAAATAGGTAAGAATATAAATAGGCAGGATGGCCCGGATCAAAACTAATTTAGAATACTTCAGCTATCTCTTGCATCATGTGCAACACATTGTTACATTGTTTACTTTACATCCAAGTCAATATTCTCAGCTTTACCAAGGGCATCATAAAAAAATTAGTTTTGAGATAAATCTCTCTGCAACCATTGTGGGTAATACAGTATTTTTGCAGTTATACATTGCTATTTGCTGACAGAAAATGGAACCCCTRTTCCATCAGGAATCCTCACACGTACACAGTACAAGCATTTCCATAACCATGTCACCTCAGAATAGGTAGCTTGTTCTGTGGTACAGTCCTGCATTGCAGCATCTGGTGCCCCACACATTACGTCTACATTATCATAGAGCGTATCCTGCTTTGCACAGTTTTGTTGAGTCATATTAAGGAGAGTTGATTGGGCAATTCAAGGTTTCTTATCAGAATTTGACCTCATTTAATATTTCTGGGGTATCTCCTTTCTTCAGGATATTGGCATTCCTTGGCTCTTTTCTGCACAAACTGTGAAGATATTAAAGTTGGATTTAAAATTCATATTTGTTATTATAACATACACTTAATTGAAATGAACATTCCAATGCTGTATTTCAGAGTAGGGCATACCCTTTGCATTGCTGCATATGCTCTACTGTCTCTGGTAGCTCTTTGCGGAATGTCTCTGGCAGGAAGAGGTTCACAGCGGACGAGGTGACAGTCATACTTCCCATTATAATGTAGGGGAGGTACTTGTTAATGCTCCCTGTGAACACCAAAAGAACATTGTCCATGAAGACAGAGAGACCATAACTGATGAAAATATTTTTTGTGAAAAACATTCATTGTAAAACATGATTTTGGGTACAATGAATGCAATGAAAATGTAATGRGGTTTGTATTCTGTAAGTATGCAATTATGTATACAGTGCATTTGGAGAGTATTCAGACCCTTTGACTTTTYCCACATTTTGTTACATTACAGCCTAATTCTAAAATGTATTAAATATGTTTTTTCCTCATCAATCTTCACACAATACCCCATAACGACAAAGCAAAAACWGWTTTTTTTWGACATATTAGCTAATAAAAAAAGATATATTATTCAGACTCTTTACTCAATACTTTGTTGAAGAACATTTGGCAGCGATTACAGCCTCGAGTCTTCTTGGGTATGACGCTACAAGCTTGGCACACCTGTATTTGGGGAGTTTCTCCCATTCTTCTCTGCAGATCCTCTCAAACTCGGTCAGGTTGAATGGGGAGCGTCGCTGCACAGCTATTTTCAGGTCTCCAGAGATGTTCGGTCCAGTTCAAGTCTGGGCTCTGGCTGGGCCACTCAAGGACATTAAAAGACTTGTCCCGAAGCCACTCCTGCATTGTCTTGGCTGTGCGCTTAGGGTTGTTGTCCTGTTGGAAGGTACATTTTGGCCCCAGTCTGAGGTCCTGAGCGCTCTGGAGCAGGTTTTCATCAAGGATCTCTCTGTACTTTGCTCTGTTCATCTTTCCCTTGATTTTGAATAGTCTCCCAGTCTCTGCCGCTGAAAAGCATCCCCCGCAGGATGATGCTGCCTCCCATGCTCCACCATACGGATGGTGCCAGGTTTCCTCCAGACATGACACTGGCATTCAGGCCAAATAGTTAAATCTTGGTTTCGTCAGACCAGAGAATCTTGTTTATCAAGGTCTGAGAGTCTTTAGGKGCCTTTTGACAAACTCCAAGTGGGCTGTCATGTGCCTTTTACTGAGAAGTGGCTTCCATCTGGGCACTCTACCATAAAGGCCTGATTGGTAGAGTGCTGCAGAGATGGTTGTCCTTCTGGAAAGTTTTCCCATCTCCACAGAGGAACTCTGGAGCTCTGTCAGAGTGATCATCGTGTTCTTGGTCACCTCCCTGACCAAGGCCCTTCTCACCCGATTGCTCAGTTTGCCCGGGCGKCCAGCTCTAGGAAGAGTCTYGGTGGTTCCAAACTTCTTCCATTTAAGAAGTATGGAGACCACAGTGTTCTTGGGGAACTTCAGTGCTGCAGAATTGTTTTGGTACTCTTCCCCAGATCTGTGCTCCGACACAATCCTGTCTCGGAGCTCTACGGATAATTCCTTCGACCTCGTGGCTTGGTTTTTGCTCTGACATGCAGTGCCAACCCGTGGGACCTTATATAGACGGGTGTGTGCCTTTCCAAGTTATGTCCAATTKAATTTACCACAGGTGGACTCCAATCAAGTTGTAGAAACATCTTAAGGACAATAAATGGAAACAGGATGCACCTGAGCTCAATTTTGAGTTTCATAGCAAAGGGTCTGAATACTTATGTAAATAAGGTATTTCTGTTTTTTACTTTTAATACATTTGCAAAAAWCTTTTTTTTGCTTTGYCATTATGGGCTATTGTGTGTAGATTGATGAGGAAAACCATTAATTTAATMMATTTTAGAATAAGGCTGTAACGTAACAAAATGTGGAAAAAGTCAAGGGGTCTGAAAACTTTCCAAATGCACTGTATAAACACTAAATAGTTTGTCTGTGATTGTACCTAGGTAGATGACGTATGGGGCTGCAATAGTCCCGATCCGAGCAGCTGAAGAACAGATCCCGACGCCAGCACTCCTGACAACAGTAGGGTAGATCTCTGCGGTGTAGATGTAGACCACGGTGAACGACATTGTGAAGGCAAACTTCCCAACCATCTCCACAGCTATAGCAACACCTTGCAGATCTACAGGATAGAGAAAGACATTGAGATACATGTGAGCATACAAGCTTTTTTCAGAGTGTGATTGACCTATGTATTCACCCAGTGCTCAGCAGATCTTCCCCATTCTTTGTATGAGGTTGGCGTGCCCTGGGAAGACGGGAGGGATGAATGTGCACGCAGTTCAAATTCCAGTAGTAGCAGTTCTGGTAGCGAATTATAAATTGCTCAAGCGTGCCCATTTCGCCAAGATCCGCTCTCYTTCTCCCTGGGCATGCCCTTCTTAACTTTTATGCTTCTGTTTGTGAACTTGTTGATAGAATTGTTAATATTGTAACTTGGTGTGAGGGATCACTGCAGGACTGTAGGAGCGCTGACGCTGAAGATGTTAACTGTTGTGTATGGAGCTCTCCGTTTTCAACCTTGAATATTGATTGAATCATTTAGGCTATGTGAAGCTATTAAATAAATCAATAAAACAAGCTGTACATTGCAATCTCTGTTTGCTCATTTCCATGCTTCACACCGGATGTATTGAACCTGTGTGCTTATTAGTAATATTGTTTTTCATCACAGGACCTCACCTCTATAAAAAAAAGGTGGTATAGTTCTACTAGAAAACTTTAACTGGTCACATGTTCGTTTGTTGATTTACAATTATTCCAATTAATGAATAACTATATATGTTGAAAAACATATCTAACTTGATTATCAGACACTACGTTATTTTGATTGTCTTATCGTCTAGCGATTTGATCTTATAAAACATTATACAATTTTAAACAATCAAAATTCAAAGTCTTACTCTCAGGGATGAGTTGGATCAGGAAAAGCATTACTCCTCCTATTAAGAGGAAAGCGGACAGTAAGGGTCTTCTCTGACAGTTCCTGAGGAGCACTGTAGATACTACATATGCTGGGACTTCAGTAAGAGCTGATAAGAAACAATTTAGATAAGGATCTCCACTCAGATTGGATGTGTTTAGAGAGAGTCCATAATATCCAATGTTTACTGCCATCCTGAAAAGACACAACACAGATGGCTTGAATGAAACTCAAAACGATCAAGTTACCACCACCACCAGTTTATTCATTACAAATTATTGTGTGTGTGTGTGTGTGTGTGTGTGTGTGTGTGTGTGTGTGTGTGTGTGTGTGTGTGTGTGTGTGTGTGTGTGTGTGTGTGTGTGTGTGTGTGTGTGTGTGTGTGTGTGTGTGTGTCAAAGTGCTTCAAACCAAAACATTATGCTATAACCTAATATGATATAAATCCAATCTATTATTATTATTATTATTTCTGATAATAACACTCACCATAAAAACAAACACATCAATGTAACACATCTGATGTTGCTGGTTCTCAGAACGTCAATCATGCTATATTTGTTTTTCGGTGCCGATTCCACGTCCAACTGTTGAAATGATGAAATAAGCATCTATTAAGTACAGTAATGAGCCTTGTTTATACCAGGTTCTAATATGTGCCTTGATCTTGTCCACATTCTGATTGTGCCCATATTTTCATGTGTCTACACATGGTATTAAAATGTGTCTCTTATCCATCCACTATGTCTGCAATGTGACCAGATTTCCTGGTCCCTTACTGTATGCAAGTTATTTGACAGGTATTCTTAATATAATAAAATATAAAAAATAWAAAATAAATTACATTTATTTTGACACATTGATGCCATAAGTCAATGATGCCACCTGTCAATGATTTTAGAGGGCGKCTATATCGATGATTTAAAYGGTTTCAGTGTCCAGATCTGTCTACACTTGTAAGACATTCAGACACAATGTTTCTACCTCTGGAGGTGGTCAGGAAGATCTAATCACAATCAGATCACAATATGTCCTTTGATTGTTTACACCTGTCTAAAAATGTTGACACAATCAGATCGGGACAAAGGATGCATGTTAGCACCAGGTATGAACGGGCTACAGAGATGCTCTTTAGGCCATGTTGTTTCTTTCCTATAAGMTGAATTACTGAACTATATTTATTTCACAAACACAAATGGTAAAACTGACCTCAGTGTCTTTAAAGATGACCTCKGGTGCTGTGACTCTGTTTCTCTTGGCAGCATCTCTCAGTATGGCCTCAGCCTCCTCTACTCTTCCCTGAGAGTATAGCCATCGTGGAGACTCTGGGATGAACCTGACATAGACAGTGTTTATAGTGAGGTGAGTAACAGTGCTTGTATTTTTATGGCGTTATAGTTTTGGTTAAGTTGTATAAATACTTCTTTAGACATACAGAAGATTAAAACATGTGTTTTTACTGAGAACATACCACCACAATGGGATATACACTACGGACACACTGGACAGGATTATGAGAAGTGTTCTCCATTCYCTCATTGCGTAAGCGATCCAGGGCAGTGCCATGTAGCCGATACAGTAGTGCAGAAAAGCCCCCAGAGTAGTGAAAACTTCACGCATGGACTTACTCAACACCTCTGTTCCTGTTGAAGAGAATTTATATTCAATTATTATTTAGATGTTTTTTAAATGTCTGCTGGGATCAWGTTTTGTCTATGATTGAGCAAAAACAATTGAACCAAAAATGATCCCATCTTTGGCCTCTTTTAAAAGTAAATAGTCATATATGAGGTCCTAGTGTAAACAATATTTGATTTGTCAAGGGGTACAACAAGGACGTCCACTCGCTCTTCTATTGTTCAATTTTTAAACCTTAATCAGATATTTAGCCTTGTTAGAGTAGTCCTGCTATTCCACAAAAATAAATAGGCTAATAAACAAATGAACAGGACATTTAAAGTCACGTATGGTTTTACTCCAAATACGGTATATGTAATCTGAGATTTCTACATGCTGTCATTTGTTATATGAATATTACTTGACACAAAGTCCAACGAATAATCAAACATCAAGCTATTTTCAATGAGGTTTATAATTTCTAATGATTCATTCAMTACCAGCCATTCTGTAGGCATGCTGTTCGAAAGAAACACCTTTAGTGACGGAAGCAATGCCTAGCATAACTTTCAAATGATACCTGGGTTTTATGGCATTTACTTTACGGGCAGCTAATTAAAGTTGACTGTGGTCTGTATTTATGATCATGGTCATCGTTACATTGCTACAAGTTATTCAATGAATTTCATAGAATATAACAGTTTATGTTTGTATAAAATTAGTTAATGTTCATGCTTACCCAGTACAAATGCACTGATATAGAGGGATATCTGAGAGGCCCCAACAAACGTGAACATAATGCAGAAAACCTCCCACGAGGGAGAGAAGGCCTGAATGAGCACAGAGACCAACTGGGCAACAAGAGAGCCAAAAATAACTTTCTTCCTCCCAAACCTAAATGGAAAATAAAATAATGTTAAATGAAACAAACATTTCATAGAGAAAAACGATTTTAAAAATGTATCAGACATAATCAATCCKGTTACCAGTTACTAATGATCAGGTTACCAGTTTTGATTGAATAGGGTTGTCGATGTAAGACAAGTCTATAATTTGACAGCAGAGGGCGCTACAATCATAGGACAGCAGTTTAGTCGGCAGAGTTAACAGATAATGTATGACTTTCCACATGCAATCTACAGGTAGAGGACGGAACATAGTGATTGCAGGGAGAAACAGTACCTGTCAGAAAACTGTCCAGACAACAGGGATCCAATCAGGAAACCCACAAAAAGAGTCGATGAGGCAAAAGGAGTTTTCCACTCATTGTCACATACGAGGTCCCACTGCAGGAAAACAAACCCATTATTCCTGAAGTGACAGCACCCGTGGCAGCAGAAGGCTCTAGTAACAAACCCATGCTGACAAACAACATTTGATTTGCCCCAAAAGTGTAAGAGAAGGACAGGAGCTGGGGATGTTGCACATTTTCACTGATGCCAATGGAAGTTTCAGGCAATTACCAAAGCCGTTAACACCTCCCCAGTGATGTTGATCACTCAACAATTCCCAATACTGTAATTCCAAATCAAATATCAGTGGCATGCATGTTTGATTAGATACTCATGTTTCTGGTAATTATCTAAGCAAGAAACATACTCTGTGTAGTACTACCAATTCACTACTTCATGGCCAAATGTTTGTGACACATGACTGCCCTGGGAATCATATACTCACCTCAGTGACTATGGTGGACTGGTATATATCTTTGCTGTAGCTCCATCCATCCACACAGCCCTCCTGCTCCACCCCAGTGAGGTTGACGTCCAGGCCAGGGATGTAGCCCAGAGCAGACAGGTTTCTGACCACATCCAGCCTGTATCTGCTGCACTTGCTCTCCTCCTCCTGTCCGTTCACCACCTYTATGGGAATGATGGCCTTCCTCCATGCCTCGCTCAGGTTGCCCGAGTCCGGGATAAAGCAGTGGTGTGGGGGAGTTGCTCCAACAAATACAATGAACAGCCCAAAGAATCCAGTGGAGATGAAAATTGTATTCAGAAGAAAGAAAGTCCTATAGAAATAAGGTCCTTTCTGACCCAGGAAGGCAGTAACGTCATCATAATCTCCCATTCTTATGGCAGTAAGAGGAAAAGTGGAGCACCTGAAACGGTTTGATACATGTGTCTCAGAGATGTGGAGGGTAGTGAAGAGTTAAGTTCTCTTCTAGCAAATGCTCAACAGGACAGAATTACAACTTCCAAGCTGCAGTGTACAGACCTGGGTAAGTCCAGGGCCCCTTAACAACAAGCCACAGAGCACAGCTGTTCCGTTCCCCCCGTCCCAGAGAGTTGATCCCAGTGTTAATCCCCAGCAGGGAACGGTTGTATCCACCTTTCTCTGTTCAAAAAATGGTAGAGAACATAACCTGTTAAACATCAGTGAAAGACTTCTAACTCATATTTCTGATTGAGCTGAAATATATAGTCGATCATCAAAGACATACTGACCATATTAAAGTGGCAGTTCAGTTAAAAATTWGATTTTTGATGAGGTCGAAATAACAGTCTGAAATTGTGAAAATTATGATAATGCCCTTTTTGTGTAAGAGCTGTTTGGGAAAAATGCCTGGAATTTCAGAGTTTTTGGCCCAGATCATGACAATCTGATCTGATTATTCTGATTATTATTCATCTTTTATTTGCATATGTATCCTCCTACTTTGATGGGGTAAGTGGGGTAGGCCCTAGTGCAGGGGTGTCAAACTCATTCCATGGAGGCTCTAGAATCTGCAGGTTTTTGTTTTTTTCCTTTTAATTAAGACCTAGACAACCAGGTGAGTGGAGGTCTTTACTAATTAGTGACCTTCATTAATCTATCAAGTACAAGTGAGGAGTGAAAACCTGCAGACACTCGGTACTCCATGGAATGAGTTCGACACATGTTCTAGAGTCTAGACCGCTCAAACTCAACTCTGGACCTCGAAGCCATTGCCACTGCGTTTTTTAACCTGGGACACCAGGTATTTGCCATTAATTATCAGGTAGAACAGAATGATCAGAAAGCCTGCATGATCAGACTAAGCATTTCAATGGCAAAGGAGGCTTTGGAGTTATTTTCATTAAATTAACAAACACAGTGATTTATTACACATACAGTGATGATATCAAAATAAAATGTTAAAGACTGCAAGGGGGTTTTAACTGCCATATTAATATGTATATAAAGTTAGTCCTGGTACTAAATACCTTGTATCATTTTCTCTAAACATCATTCCTTTCTCTCACAAATACTGAGAGTATTTGATTATACTGTGAACGGCTTAGATAGCATTAAAAATTGACAAACTTTTCTAAAGATGACAAGTTGAAATGTAATTCACTGTATGTCAACATATGTAATTCATGGCACAATAATGTACTTCAGTAAAATACATACATAATGAATGGTTGGTTGGTAGCATACTGAAAGTTTTTGTCTATTCAAATAGCTAATACTTTCAGAAAACAAGGTGGTTTTGAAGTTGCCATTGGAAAAGGTACATCTAGAGTTAGTGTTAGGGTTAGGATTAGAGTTAGGGTTAGGGTTAGGGTTAGAGTTAGGGTTAGGGTTAGGGTTAGGGCACCAAGCTTTGATATCAAGGAATTTCAACTGTACTTACATTCTTGTTTCTTGTCTTTTTTTGAGATCGTACTCAACCAGATGTGCTCAGTCGGGTTTCAGACCTGATTTAACCTCCCTAGCTGGAGTTTGGGGATTTTTATTCTCTCTTACAATCAGTGATTCAATTAATTAATAGCTGACAATATTATTTTCCTGGGTAATCAATTGTTGAAGTACAACAACATCATTAGAGTTGTCCCCTGACTCAACAGATTTGAGTTGATTGTGGAAACCCTTTGTCGGGTTGGGGCGGGGGTGGGGACAGAGTGCTGGGAAGGAGCCTAATTGTCATCTGTTTAAACAACTCCTCAAATGTTTCTCTACATTGAGGTGACTCCTGCTGATGGAATGTAAAGACCCATGTTCTTAGCACCAGATATAATTGTTCCTTGAATTATGTTTATTTCGATATCCAATAGACACAACATAGAGTAGATACATGGTAGCTATCTTTGAGATGTGGAAGTAATACTTTTGACTGTTGACTGGTTTAATCAACACCAATGAGTGGGCAGATAATGGACTTCCTTGAGTGGTAATATGACTAGTTTAACTGCTTGGTTGATCATTGATTTTGATGGACTTTGTTTTTGTATTGTGCCACATCAGCATTTGCATACCCCCGTATCTATTGGTCTTCAAAACAAAAAGAGACTGTTTCGTTATATAATGCCAAATGTTAGTTATTTAATGTTTTTTGGCAGTCATTTAGAGGTACTTCCCTTTAAGTTATTCTACTTGTATTGGAATCCTGTCATTTGCTTTTCGACATTTTGAAAAATACAAACAAAAAGACATCTAAAAACATATCACTTGTTATAGTACATTTCATAAAGTCATGTTATATTACATTAACAGTTCAGTTTGTTAGATCCCCTCAAGCTATCCCCCTAGAGTCCATTGATGCACCGGTAATCAAAGTTACATGCTGTAACAAAAAATTCTCACGAACATGATGGTGTTCTCCATTTTATCAATATTTATATATTTTTTGATACCTAAAGGGGTCCTAAAATTCTAAMTCAAATAGCTAAATGATCCATATGTAGTATGACCATCTTAAAACAATACCATATGTCAGCTTAGCACCTCCCTCCCCAACATCTTAGAATCTTGCACATCATTATTACATTTGAGTCATTTAGCAGATGTTCTTATCCAGAGCGACTAACAAGAGCAATTAGGGTTAAGTGCCTTGCTCAAGGGCACATCTGCAGACGTTTCACCTAGTCGGCTCAGGGATTCAAACCAGGAACCTTACGGTTACTGGCCCAATGCTCTTACTCTTAACCACTAGGCTACCTGCCTCACTACAAATATTACATAACGCTATACATAATAGAAGAAGTGTTTTTCCTTTGTCATATCTAATCAGATATGTGGATTAGGTCATTATGGGGCCTTTATTATAATTTTCACTTACAAATAAATGATACAATCAGGGTTTTATCTTTCCTGTTTGTTCAGGTCTTATGTAGTCCTAAACTTTTCTCCCTTTGGCACAACCTGGGGACACGATCAAGTTATATTAGGATGAACTCATAAAGGTGTTGTGACCTTGAATGTCAGGACATACCCTTTTGACTGCATCTGCTCTGCTAGCTCTTTGCGGAACATCTCCAGCAGAAAGAGGTTCACAAGAGACGAAAGGTTGACAGAAGGGTCTCCTTATGAAARGCCATGTAGATACTAGATATGCTAGGACAAAACCCTAGTTGACAGTATGGCCCCTAATTGGCAGTTGGAGTGAGTTCCTGATAAGCAAAGTAAAGAAGCCAGCTGTTACCTCAGTAACATCTTTAGTACAGGTTCTCTACTTCATTCTTTTGCTTACCCAGTACACATGTAGTGGCATTATGGGATATCACAGAGGCACCAACAGAGAAAAAAATAACACAGAAGGCCTCCCACGAGGGAGATAAGGACTAGATAAGAATGAGGAAAAACACAGCAGAAAGAGGGGCGAAGAGGACTTCCAAAGTGGACAAAAAAACAACAGTCTGATACTGTACAATAGATACTTAAGGTTATTTTAAATATTATATGATCTACCCTTGAGCAGCGTAATCTAATCCTGATTTTTATCTCAAATGACTGTGCATAACAGACATAATGCCGTATATATAACTGTCAGACAGCTGGCCTCAGACCAGGGAACCAACCAGAAACTCAAAGTACAATGTCGAGGAGGCATTAGGAACTTTCTGCACCTCTTTAATGATTCCGTGTCAGATATCATGCTGACCACATGGTCATCATAAACACAGACAGTGTTCAACTGTTCAGAAGGAAGAAAACCCTCCAGAAGTGAAGTCCATTCAGGCTGCAGGAAAGCAATGACTTCAGTGTAATCTCGTTCTTCTGTCAGTGTGCTTGGTAAAGAGAGAGGAGAACATTTGAATTTAACACAACATCTAAATATGTTTTTGATACCACTCAAATAAATGCATAGGAAAAGGTGAACGCATCACTTCAGTCACCAACAGTTCTTTAGAGCAGCATGCTGGATATATTAGCCAAGCATAAAACGAGCATTTCCCTTTAATCTATCATTGTACTCAGATTAGGTTCGAGATACACCATACAACAACTCTTACAGTCTCCAAAAGAATGCTATTTACTTTCACAACCTGGGAAGGTCTTATCATAACTATTTAGAGTTATGAATGCAATGATAACTGAAAATGCATTGTGTAAATACACATTTGCCTGTATTATTAGACTGTGTGTGTTCTCTAGATTTACCTACCCTCTTAAAGATGATGGATTTAGCTGATGCAAAATTAAACCAACAGCTAAATACCAGGGTGAGAGAACAAGTGAGCCTTGAGAAATAACGGGGTCATATGTCACTCTTTTGACGTTGAGGTTCACATGCGAGGTACTCCAACCCCAAATTACTCCCCCTATAAAGGACAAGCTGTTCTCTCCGCTGGGCCGCACTAATAACCCACATCCAATCTTTATAATGACTGAGACTGGCTATGAGGATAACACTGCCTTTCTTGGAGAATGGGGACCTTTCCAACAGATGGTGTTCTTTCTCTTATGTTTGAGTATCATCCCCAACGGCTTTACAGGTATGTCTATTGTGTTCATCGGTGATACACCATCCCACCATTGCCTCATACCCGCAAATGCGAACATTACTGGCGAATGGAGAAATCACAGTATTCCTTTGGAGGAGGAAAGCGGGACTATTGTGCTCAGTAAATGCGCCAGATACAAACTCGATGTCATAAAGAGTTTCTCAGAAAGAGGTTATGTCCCAGGGATCGATGTCAACGTTTCCGAAATACAACACGAGACCTGTTTGGATGGCTGGGAATACGATCGGGGGACGTACATCTCAACTATTGTGTCCGAGGTATGATGAGATGGGAGATGGTGCGCATCCACTTTTTGYGACGGTTACAACGGGTGGGGTTTTTGTTTTATTTCGGTTGTCTGTCTGGATACGATGTTTTTTTTTTATGGGAGTGAAACATTGTTGCAGCGAGTGAAACAGTGTTGCATTGCTCCCACTCACTTTGTAGCTATACTGTGACACATTTTTATGGGAGTAAAATGTTGTTGCAGCAAGTGAAACTTTGTTGCGTTGCTTTCGCTGTCATTTTGTAGCTATTCCGTGGCAAATTAATTAAGTATTTGGCATCTTTGACATCACATGCATTGAACAAAGTATTAATTTATGCATCACTGCACAGTTGTTAGCATATTCCATCATCAACGTTTGGGAATGTAGGCTATTCACCATACGGGTTCCAACTGCATATTGCATAGGCTATACGATGAGCTCACGTTCTGAAATGTTTGCGGTTGGCTGCTTCACAAAAGGCTATTGATCTCAGATGAACAGGCATCCTCCATGTGGTCCACAGTAGGCCTAGATGAAGAATGTAATTGTACAACCTACCAATAATCCATAACGACAAATTACTTCTTTTTTTAAACTAAATTTTAAACCTATTCATCTGATCTTCCCAAACTTCTCACCTAAATGTTATTTTTTATGATTTAGCCCAATGATTGTTCATATTGCCCAACTACTATGTTCACTGTATGTCCAATTATTTTGCCCATCATTAATTTACCCTTAATGCGTTCATTTTATCGGCCTAATGCTCTCTGTGTGTGTGTGTGTGTGTGTGTGTGTGTGTGTGTGTGTGTGTGTGTGTGTGTGTGTGTGTGTGTGTGTGTGTGTGTGTGTGTGTGTGTGTGTGTGTGTGTGTGTGTGTGTGTGTGTGTGTGTGTGTGTGTGTGATTGTTTGTATGAGTGTAGTGGGACCTGGTGTGTGCTGATAAGTGGAAGAACCCATTGACCTCTTCTGTGTTCTTCTGTGGTGTCCTCACTGGCTCCTTCCTCTCTGGCCAGCTCTCTGACAGGTAATGGATGGCCTCTGTGAGTCCCAAATGGCACACTTTTCCCTACATAGTATGCACTATTTTGACCAGGTTCAATAGGTCTCTGTTCAATAAGAGTACACCATATAGGGGAAAGGGTGCCATTTGGAACAAACCCTATGTCACATGTTTAGCTTTGCTGTCATCTTTAGTTTGGACACTTCCTCCCCAATGCATGGCTATGCGTTTTCTGCTTTTCATCATTTCCTTAGAGATTAGTTTTAGCAGTAAGCACAGAAAACTGTTACACRGTGTCCCATAAAAACATTTTATATCCTTACTTTATTGGAGGATCATTTAGAATTCTTCACCTGATTGAAGATGTTTAGGAATAGCCTACTCAAAATCTGCATGTGGATGATTTCAACCTAACTTTTATTTCTCTCAGGTTTGGGAGGAAAAATGTTCTCTTTGCCACCATGGGAGTTCAGACTGTGTTCACATTTATCCAGGTCTTCTCTCCATCCTGGGTTGTATTCTGTGCCTTATCCTTTGTTGTCGGGATGGGGCAAATCTCAAATTATGTGGCTGCATTTGTGCTAGGTATMTTTATTTATCTTGATCATTCATTCATGAATTTATCCAATGTCATTATTACACAGTTGTTACTGGTGTTTATGTGCACAATGTTTTCTTTAAGCCCAATGTACCAATTAACTTCTCATACATTTAGAAATTCTCCTCATCTACAGGAACTGAAATTTTATCTCCATCCAAACGGATAATTTACTCCACACTTGGAGTTTGTATGTTCTACACCATTGGCTACACGCTCCTTCCAGCAGTGGCCTTATTCATCAGAGACTGGAGGATGCTGATGCTAGCCCTCAGCCTCCCAGGCTTCCTCTATGTCCCTTTTTGGTGGTAGGTGTGTGTAATATACTATATGCAGGGTATTCACTCCTTCCCTAAAGCCCATTCAATTACTTGACTCTGATATAGCATGAGTGCCAGTCTGTCTGTGCTATCATCCTAACTCCATGTCACTCATTGTCATGCCAATTGTTTTTGGCTTGACAGTAACGGCAAGGGAGTTTGCAAGAGCAGAAACAGATCTGGGACCAGGCTAGCTTTGATATGAACCTGGTTATTTTTTGTGATGTTGCAGGTTCATCCCAGAGTCCCCCAGATGGCTGCTCTCTCAGGGAAGAGTGGAGGAGGCTGAGGCCATACTGAGAGATGCTGCCAGGARGAACAGAGTCACAGCACCCGAGGTCATCTTCCGGCCTGTACAGGTGATTTCTTCACTCCCAATCCCAGATCAACCTTTAGCTTTTACCGTTATGCACATACTGGAGCTCTGAAAAGATTGTGAAGGTAATAACAATATGGCTATAGCCATGCTCTCTAGATGATGTGGAATTCTTACCAAATTGATCACATAGAATCCTCTCAGTCACACAAAAGTCATTTTGTTTTTGGTATTACTCTAAAGATGTTTGTCCAGCTTCTATTTCACTGGTATCCTTCTGTGGTTTTTCCCCTTTAGCTTTAATTCTTACAATGTTGAGTTTTTCAGCATCCTATGGAGGTAAAAACAAGTAATTAAATGATCAAAAAGGACTTCAAACACTAAACTTCACAGGTCACTTCAGAACACTTACATGTGAACTTACTGTACATGTGAACTCTATTTCACCACAGTGAATGTGAAATAGATCAATTTGTGTTTGTGATTTTAGAGTGTGGGTCAGAACATCTCCTGGTGAAACTTTTGTCATTGATTTACACACCGCAGTCATCTTTATTATGATTGGCTGGACAGTAATCAGTTCAGTCTGATTGGATCAGGCTGCATGAGAGTTATTGCCACAATGACAGCCTATGGACCTGGTCAAGTTTCAAAACACTCTTATGTCATTGGAATTGTTCCGCTACTTGTTCATTCATCTCTCTCCATTTGTGTGATTTATGATTATTAGCAGCCTACTGATAGGAACAAAAAAATAAAAGAACACCATGGTGTTTGGAATGTCTGTCTGGTTGTTTTACTAAATCACTTGAACTCGACTAGTCCAGTCAAGGTTTCTCACTGTGAACTCGACTAGTCCAGTCAAGGTTTTCTCACTGTGAACTCGACTAGTCCAGTCAAGGTTTCTCACTGTGAACTCGACTAGTCCAGTCAAGGTTTCTCACTGTGAACTCGACAGTCCAGTCAAGGTTTCTCACTGTGAACTCGACTAGTCCAGTCAAGGTTTCTCACTGTGAACTCGACTAGTCCAGTCAAGGTTTCTCACTGTGAACTCGAACTAGTCCAGTCAAGGTTTCTCACTGTGAACTCACTAGTCCAGTCAAGGTTTCTCACTGTGAACTCAACTAGTCCAGTCAAGGTTTCTCACTGTGAACTCAACTAGTCCAGTCAAGTTTCTCACTGTGAACTCAACTAGTCCAGTCAAGTTTCTCACTGTGAACTCAACTAGTCCAGTCAAGGTTTCTCACTGTGAACTCAACTAGTCCAGTCAAGGTTTCTCACTGTGAACTCAACTAGTCCAGTCAAGGTTTCTCACTGTGAACTCAACTAGTCCAGTCAAGGTTTCTCACTGTGAACTCAACTAGTCCAGTCAAGGTTTCTCACTGTGAACTCGACTAGTCCAGTCAAGGCTTCTCACTGTGAACTCAACTAGTCCAGTCAAGGTTTCTCACTGTGAACTCAACTAGTCCAGTCAAGGTTTCTCACTGTGAACTCAACTAGTCCAGTCAAGGTTTCTCACTGTGAACTCGACTAGTCCAGTCAAGGTTTCTCACTGTGAACTCAACTAGTCCAGTCAAGGTTTCCACTGTGAACTCAACTAGTCCAGTCAAGGTTTCCACTGTGAACTCAACTAGTCCAGTCAATTCTCACTGTGAACTCGACTAGTCCAGTCAAGGTTTCTCACTGTGAACTCAACTAGTCCAGTCAAGGTTTCTCACTGTGAACTCAACTAGTCCAGTCAAGGTTTCTCACTGTGAACTCAACTAGTCCAGTCAAGGTTTCTCACTGTGAACTCAACTAGTCCAGTCAAGGTTCTCACTGTGAACTCAACTAGTCCAGTCAAGGTTTCTCACTGTGAACTCAACTAGTCCAGTCAAGGTTTCTCACTGTGAACCTCAACTAGTCCAGTCAAGGTTTCTCACTGTGAACTCAAACTAGTCCAGTCAAGGTTTCTCACTGTGAACTCAACTAGTCCAGTCAAGGTTTCTCACTGTGAACTCGACTAGTCCAGTCAAGGCTTCCACTGTGAACTCAACTAGTCCAGTCAAGGTTTCTCACTGTAACCAACTAGTCCAGTCAAGGTTTCTCACTGTGAACTCAACTAGTCCAGTCAAAGGTTCTCACTGTGAACTCGACTAGTCCAGTCAAGGTTTCTCACTGTGAACTCAACTAGTCCAGTCAAGGTTTCTCACTGTGAACTCAACTAGTCCAGTCAAGGTTTCTCACTGTGAACTCAACTAGTCCAGTCAAGGTTTCTCACTGTGAACTCACTAGTCCAGTCAAGGTTTCTCACTGTGAAACTCAACTAGGCCAGTCAAGGTTTTCTCACTGTGAACTCAACTAGGTCCAGTCAAGGTTTCTCACTGTGAACTCAATAGTCCAGTCAAGGTTCTCACTGTGAACTCAACAGTCCAGTCAAGGTTTCTCACTGTGAACTCAACTAGTCCAGTCAAGGTTCTTCCACTGTGAACTCAACTAGTCCAGTCAAGGTTTCTCACTGTGAACTCAACTAGTCCAGTCAAGTTTCTCACTGTGAAACTCAACTAGTCCAGTCAAGGTTTCTCACTGTGAACTCAACTAGTCCAGTCAAGGTTCTCACTGTGAAACTCAACTAGTCCAGTCAAGGTTTCTCACTGTGAACTCAACTAGTCCAGTCAAGGCTACTCACTTGAACTCGAATAGTCCAGTCAAGGTTTCTCACTGTGAACTCAACTAGTCCAGTCAAGGTTTCTCACTGTGATCACACTGTGAACTCCACTAGTCCAGTCAAGGCTTCTCAAGCTTTTGTTTCTGAGTTTCTAACCTTTTCTGGAGGTATCATGCATGGCATTGCAGGCCTACAGGTAGCTACTACTTTCCTCTGAAGTTTTAGTCCAGGGAGTTGTAAGACAAAGGAAAGGAAAGGGGATACCTAGTCAATTGCACAACTGAATGCATTCAACTGAAATGTGTCTTCCGCATTTAACCCAACTCTTCTGAATCAGAGAGGTGCGAGGGGCTGCCTTAATCGACATCCACGTCATCGGCGACCGGGGAACAGTGGCTTAACTGCCTTGCTCAGAGGCAGAACGACAGATTTTTACCTTGTCACCTTGGCCTTTATTCTTAAAGCATCTCAGAGTACAGGTACTGATCTAGGATATTTAATGGACACGGAGACCTGATCCTAGATCAGCACTCCTACTCTAAGATTATTAAGGAATACAATCCAGTGTGTTTGACCTGCTGTGGTGTACATGACCCGTAAAATTACCTCCAGGCTAACTTGTTTCATGTGTATTTGCTTATCTCCTTCACTTCTCAATGTTGCATGCTGTCATTTAAGCCTATAACATTATGACATACCCTTACTTGCTAAGCTAGCCAGAAGCTAACCAGAAGCTACCCAGAAGCTAGCCAGTTTACTGGCTAAAGTTAGTATTTCAATCTAACCACGGTTTGTGGTCATCAGCTATTCCTTTAGCTCGAAAATCTATCACCACTTTTGTACAACGCGACTCAGACCAGAACATACCAGACCTATTTGTCTCCATATCCCCGGATTTCAACTGCAAGCTCTGGACATTTACACCWGTATTTCGCAGCTAGCTAGCTGCTACCCGTGTGACTATTGGCTTACGTCGATCCCGGAGCAAACATCAATTATTCCGGAGCTAGCCAACTGAAGAGTTCCATCAGCCACTCCTTGGCTACAATCACCTATCCGGACCCGTTTTACTGCCAATGCGGAGCCCCACCGGGCCTTCACGACTAGAATACCGACGTTCTCTGCCCGAGGGAGTTATCCAACTGGCCCCTCCGTCGCGACGTTACCTGGACGCCCATCTGCGGCCCGCTAATCATTAGCTGTCTTATCAGCTGCTATCTGAATAAGTCTATCGGACAATTTTTCTTGGGTCACTATAACTATATCTATTTTGCCAATTGGATTGATCCCCTCTACCACACGGAACCCCACTAATCTACCGATGGCTCGGCCCGGCTAGCTGTCTGAATCGCCGTGACCCCAAACAACCTCACTACTCACTGGACCCTTATGATCACTCGACTAAGCAYGCCTCACCTTAATGTCAATATGCCTTGTCCATTGCTGTTCTGGTTAGTGTTTATTGGCTTATTTCACTGTAGAGCCTCTAGCCCTGCTCACTTTACCTTATCCAACCTTTCAGTTCCACCACCCACACATGCGATGACATCACCTGGTTTCAATGATGTTTCTAGAGACAATATCTCTCTCATCATCACTCAATACCTAGGTTTACCTCCACTGTATTCACATCCTACCAAACCTTTGTCTGTACATTATACCTTGAAACTTTTTTATCGCCCCCAAAAACGTCCTTTTACTCTCTGTTCTAGACGTTCTAAACGACCAATTCTCATAGCTTTTAGCCATACCCTTATCCTCCTCCTCCTCTGTTCCTCTGGTGATGTAGAGGTGAATCCAGGCCCTGCAGTGCCTAGCTCCACTCCTATTCCCCAGGCGCTCTCTTTTGATGACTTCTGTAACCGTAATAGCCTTGGTTTCATGCATGTTAACATTAGAAGCCTCCTCCCTAAGTTTGTTTTATTCACTGCTTTAGCACACTCTGCCAACCCGGATGTTCTAGCCGTGTCTGAATCCTGGCTTAGGAAGACCACCAAAAATTCTGAAATTTTCATCCCTAACTACAACATTTTCAGACAAGATTGAACGGCCAAAGGGGGCGGTGTTGCAATCTACTGCAAAGATAACCTGCAGAGTTCTGTCCTACTATCCAGGTCTGTACCCAAACAATTTGAACTTCTACTTTTAAAAATCCACCTCTCTAAAAACAAGTCTCTCACCATTGCCGCCTGCTATAGACCACCCTCTGCCCCCAGCTGTGCTCTGGACACCATATGTGAACTGATTGCCCCCCATCTATCTTCAGAGCTCGTGCTGCTAGGCGACCTAAACTGGAACATGCTTAACACCCCAGCCATCCTACAATCTAAGCTTGATGCCCTCAATCTCACACAAATTATCAATGAACCTACCAGGTACCACCCCAAAGCCGTAAACACAGGCACCCTCAGCATCACTACTCTGGACGGTTCTGACTTAGAATATGTGGACAACTACAAATACCTAGGTGTCTGGTTAGACTGTAAACTCTCCTTCCAGACTCACATCAAACATCTCCAATCCAAAGTTAAATCTAGAATTGACTTCCTATTCCGAACAAAGCATCCTTCACTCATGCTGCCAAACACACCCTGTAAAACTGACCATCCTACCAAGTTCCTCGACTTCGTGATGTAATTTTACAAAAAGCCTCCCAATACCCTACTCAATAAATTGGATGCAGTCTATCACAGTGCCATCCGTTTTGTCACCAAAGCCCCATATACTACCCACCACTCGACCTGTACCTCTTCGTTGGCTAGCCCTCGCTCATACTCGTCGCCAAAACCCACTGCTCCAGGTCATCTGACAGCCTGCTAGTAAAGTCCCCCCTTATCTCAGCTCACTGTCACCATAGCAGCATCCACCGTACACACGCATCCAGCAGTATATCTCTCTGCTCACCCCAAAACCAATTCTTCCTTTGGCCGCCTTCTCCTTCCATTCTCTCTGCCAATGATGGAACGAACTACAAAAATCTTTGAAACGGAAACACTATCTCCCTCACTAGCTTTAAGCACCAGCGGTCAGAGCACTCACCCCCCCCCCCCCCCAGATTACTCCACCATGTACATAGCCATCTATTAGATTTAGCCCAAACAACTACCTCTTTCCTCTTGTATTATTATTTCATTAATTTTTCTCTTTTAACCCATTATTTTCTATACTCCTACTTGTGCACATTCTCCTCAAGATCAAACCATTCCAGTTTTACTTGCATATTGAATTACTTTGCCACCATGGCCTTTTTTTTTGCCTTCACCTTCCCTTATCTCACCTCATTTGCTCACATTGTATATATACTTATTTTTATACTGTATTATTACGTGTATGTTGTTTGCTCCATGTGTAACTGCTTTGCTTTATCTTGCCAGGTCGGCATTGTAATGAGAACTTGTTCTCAACTTCCTACCTGGTTAAATAAATAAAGGTGAAATAAAAATAAATAAAAAAAACTGTGGAGTTGTATCCATAAGATGAGCACATTGCGTTGTCACTTGCTTTGAGATAGAAATATAATTAATTTGTTTTGTGTACTGAACAAAAAGTAAACACAACATGCACAATTTCAACGATTTTACTGAGTACATTCAATAAGAAATCACAATTGAAATATATTCATTAGCACTAATCTATGGATTGTCACATGACTGGCAGGGGCCATAGGGCCCACCCACTTGGCGCAGTCAGAATGAGTTTTCCCCCACAAAAGTGCTTTATTACAGACAGAAATATTCCTCACCACCCCTTCCTTAGACGATCTCCACAGGTGAAGATGCCGAGATGTGGAGGTCTGGCTGGTATGGTTACACATGGTTTGCGGTTGTGAGGCGCGGTGGACATACTGCCAAATTTTCTAAAACGACATTGGAATCTCTGGCACAGAGCTCTGGTGGCTATTCGTTAGTCAGCCTTCCAATTGCACGCTCCCAAAACTTGAGACATCTGTGGCACTGTGTTGTTTGACAGAACCTGAACATTTTAGAGTCGCCTTTATTGTCCCCAGCACAAGGTGCACCTGTCTAATGATAATGCTGTTTAATCAGCTTCTTGATGCCACACCTGTCATGTGGATGGCAAAGGAGATTGCTAACTAACAGAGATGTAAACACATTTGTGAGAAATAAGCTTTTTGTGCATATGGAACATTTCTGGGATCTTTTATTTCAGCTCATGAAACATGGGACCAACACTTTACATGTTGCGTTTATATTTTTGTTCAGCATATATTGCTTTATCAAAGCCAGGTTAGTCTACCTGACATATGAGCTGTCAACTTGTTACGTAAAAGAAAAGGCCCTTTGTATTTCTCATCCCCATCCTACTTCATCTCTGTCCACACAGATGGTAGATTGTTGACATAATTTGAATAACTGTCCTTTGAAACTCATGGCTGAGCGTGTAGGTCAACCCATTGCACAAGTTTAATCAAGCATGCCTGTTGTGACAAGTGTGCTTTACTGTACTGCAGTTAGAGCCCAAGGCTGGGAAGTTGGTGGCCCACAACATCTGTGATCTGGTGAGGTCCAGCAACATCCGTTGGGTGTCTATCACGCTGTGGCTGGTCTGGTAAGTCTTGTCCGTTCCCCTGACACCCTGCATCGCCAATAACAAACAAACAAAACTCCTCTGCCCCATAAACCCAGATACGTGGTCAAAAATGCTTATATAACTGAATTTTTTATCCCCATCTTGGTTTCCAACCTCATACAAGAATTACTCCCACACAGATAATGTTATCTAGGGGTTCCCACACAGATTCTGTTAGTTAGGGGTCATTTATTTGGTCGATGTTTCGGTCGACTAAATAAATGCCTTTTTCAGTCTGACTTCTTGTATGAGGAGCTAAGTAATGGTGCTTGAATTGTTGATTTCCTCCCCTGCACCATTATGACAGAGGGTTTAATTCCCTGCACCATTATGACAGAGGGTTTCATCCCCTGCACCATTATGACAGAGGGTTTCATTCCCTGCACCATTATGACAGAGGGTTTCATCCCCTGCACCATTATGACAGAGGGTTTCATTCCCTGCACCATTATGACAGAGGGTTTCATTCCCTGCACCATTATGACA
>NC_036863.1:6003803-6010469 GCF_002910315.2 Salvelinus sp. IW2-2015 | reverse complement strand
AGAGGGTTTCATTCCCCTGCAACCATTAATGACAGAGGGTTATCCCCTGCACCATTATGCAGAGGGTTTCATTCCTGCACCGTTAATGACAGAGGGTTTTCATTCCCTGCCACCAATTATGACAGAGGGTTTCATTCCCTGGCAACCATTATGACAGAGGGTTTCACTTTCCGTGTACCTATTATGACACGAGGGTCATTCCCTGCAGCCATTATTGGACAGGAGGAGTTTCATCCCTGCACCATTATGACAGAGGGTTTAATTCCCTGCACCCATTAATGACAGGAGGTTGTCTTTCCCTGCACCATATGCACAGAGGGTTTCATTCCGACCATTATCGACAGAGGGTTTCATTCCCTGCACCATTATGACAGTAGGTGTTTGCCCTTCCCCTGGCACGCATTAAAATGACAGAGGGTTGTCCTTCCCTCTGCACCATTAATGACAGAGGGTTTCCATTCCCTGCAAGCCATTATAACAGAGGTGTTTCATTCCGCTGGTAACCATTATGACAGACGGGTTTCCTTCCCTGCCTATTATGACAAGAGGGTTTATGTCCCTGCACCATTATGAACAGAGGGGTTTCTTTCCCTGGGCACCATTGGATTCCATAGGACAGAGGGTTTCATTCCTGCACCATTATGACAGAGGGTTTCATCCTCTGCACCAAGTTATGACAGGGTTTCATCCCACCATTAGACAGAGGGTTTCATTCCCTGCACCATTATGACGAGGGTTTCCTTCCTGCAGCATACTGACATGATGTTATTGCCAACATTGCTAGGGTTTCTTCTCCCCTGCACCAATTAATGACAAGAAGGGGTTTCACTTCCCTGCGACCATTATGGCAGCAGGGTGTTCATTCCCTGTCACCATTATGACAGAGGGTTTCTTTCCCTGCACCATTATGACAGAGGGTTTTCATTCCCTGCAACCATTATGACAGAGGGTTCATTTGCCCGCACCATTATGACAGAGGGGTTTCATTCCCTGCTACCATTATGACAGAGGGTTTCCTGCAATTTGAGACCAGGTTTCCATTCCCTGCACCATTATGACAGAGGGTTTCATTCCCTGTCACCATTATTGACAAGAGGGTTCTTTCCCTGCACCATTTATGACAGATTCACACGCTGACGAGTTTCAATCCCTGCACCATTAGAACAGAGGGTTCTTCGCCTGCACATTATACAGAGGGTGTTCATTCCGCCTGCATCATAGATGACAAGAGGGTTTCTTTCCCTGCAGCCATTCATGACAGCAGAGGTTTCATTCCCTGCACCAATTATGACAAGAGGGTTTTTCCCTGCACCTATTATGCAGAGGTCACCTGCCAAAATAGACACGAGGGTTTCATTCCCTGCACCCATTTATGAACAGAAGGTTTCATTCCCTGCACCATTTATGAGCAGAGGGTTTCATTCCTCATTTGACAGTTCACGCTGAATTATGACAGAGGGTTTCATTCTCCTCGTCACCATTTAGTGACAGAGGTTTTTGTCTCCTGCTACCATTTGAGCAGATTCTCTGGCCGACATATGAGGGTTTTCATTCCCTGCACCATTATGACAGAGGGTTCCTTCCCTTGCACCATTATGGACAGAAGGGTTTCCTCATGCACCATTGCAGTCATCTCACATATGACAGTTCATCCGCAGCAAAATATGCAGGTTTCATGCCTGCAACTAGAAAGTTCAATTCCGTACCTTATGACAGAGGGGTTTCTTTGCCTGCCCATTATGCAATGGGTTCATTCCCCTGGTACCATTATGACAAACGGGTTCTAGTTCCCTGTACCATTTGATGACAGAAGGGTTTCATTCCCTGTACCATTATTTGACAGAGGGTTCATTCGCCTGCAACATTATGACAATGGGTTGTTCATTCCCTGTAACATTATGACAGAGGGTTTCAATTCCCTGTCCATAATGGACAGAGGGTTCATTCCTGCAAACATTATGAACAATGGGTTTCATTCCCTGAAATCATTATGACAGAAGGGTTTATTTCCTGTACCATTGAACCATGAGGGTTTCATTCCCTGCACCATTATGACAGAGGTGTTCATTCCCTGCACCGTTATGACAGAAGGGTTTCATTCCTCTGCACCGTATGACAGAGGGTTTCATTCCTGCACTCATTATGACAGAAGGGTTTCATTACCCTGCACCATTAAACGAAAGAGGTTTCATTCCCTGCAACCATTATGACAAAGGGTTTCATTCCCTGCACATTATGACAGAGGGTTTCACTTCACCGTATGACAACCGGTTATATCGCACGAGACAGTAGGGTTTCATCCCCTGCACCATTATGACAGAGGGTTTCATCCCCTCACCATTATGACAGAGGGTTCATCCCTGCACCATTATGACAGAGGGTTTTCATCTCCTCTGCACGCATTATGACAGAGGTGTTCATTCCCTGCCACCAGTTATGACAGAGGGTTTCCTAGTTAGCAGAGTTCATCCTGCACCATTATGACAGAGGGTTTCATTCCCTGTGCAAGTATGAGAGTTCGCGCTGAACCTTATGACACGCATGGGTTCTTCCGATATTGCCCTGCATCCATCCTTATGACAGAGGTTTCATTCCGCTGACCATTATCGACTACGAGGGTTTCAGGTACTCCTGTATGGCAATGGACCATTATGACAGAGGGTTTCATTCCCTGTACCATTATGACAGAGGGTTTCATTCCCTGCACCAGCATGGTACAGTAATGTGTGTTGATTGTCACTTCAAAAGGCCATGTCTACAGGCCCTGGTCAAGGGTAGTGCACTGTATAGGGAATTAGGTGGGACGCAAACAATGATGGACGCAACCCATGTTTGTCTCTTCAGGACCATTCTGTCCATCGGGTACTTTGCCTTGTCACTGAACACGTCCAACCTGGCGGGGAGCTCATATCTGAACTGTTTTCTGTCAGCTGCCATTGAGGTCCCTGCCTATACCATGGCCTGGCTCATGTTCCGCTGCTGCCCCCGGCGCCTGTGTCTCTTCTCCACTCTGTTTCTGGGTGGGGTRGTGCTGCTCTGCATAAACCTCATACCACCAAGTAAGACTCAAACAAAGATAGAGGTATTCATAAAGGCATTCTGTTATCACATCACCCTTAATAACAGAGAGAAATAGACGTGCAGATAAAAATCAGATTGAATCAACAATATTGAGTTTGAAAATGGACAATTGATGGCATAGAATGGTGACAAGATTTCAGGTATAGAATAGTATATTACAAAAACAATGAACCCTTCTATAAGAATCTATGACATGACCTTCCTTGGCCCTTCATTGCTGTGTCCATGGCAGATCTGAGCTCTGTGTCCACTGCACTAGAGATGCTGGGGAAGTTTGGTGTGACTGCAGCTTTTTCCATCGTGTACGCCTACACGGCTGAGCTCTACCCCACTGTCGTGAGGAACACAGCCATAGGGGCCTGTTCCATGGCCTCCAGAGTGGGCAGCATCTCTGCCCCATACTTCATCTATCTGGGTGAGTAGGACTCAAAGCGCAGCTAAAGGAAAGACTGATCTGCACATGGAAGCACTGCAGAGCAGTAATATCACCCCTTTGTCTCTTTGTTATTGTTTAGCCTATCACTGTCATTCTGAAGATTAGGATGTGAAGTTTAGTACTTTTTACTTTGTATTTTCTCAGAAACTAMATGGAAAAATGTGTAATTACATACAGTAACTAGAAATGAACTATGGTGTTGAGTCTTGTGTAATGAACAACAGCGAGTTTAAGAGCAAGTGTACACAATCCCCACCACTTAAACAAATTGATTTTTCCATACTGCTTGTTACCGTGTAGTTTCTCGATAAATAGGAAAATGAATAACGAACTGCAAGTATTGCTTGTTACCATATAGTTTCTCAATAAATACAAAATATTTAGTAGTATAGTGCTATCCTATCAACACCTCTCCTCTCTCCTCTAAGGGAGGGGATGTGTGTCTACCCAACAGACAGAGAGGACAGAGAGAGAGGAGGGGGAGGGGGATGTGTGTCTACCCAACAGACAGAGAGGACAGAGGAGAGAGGAGAGGGAGGGGATGTGGTGTCTACCCAACAGACAGAGAGGCAGAGGAGAGAGGAGAGGGGGGGGATGTGTGTCTACCCAACAGACAAGAGGACAGAGACAGAGGAGGGGAGGGGGATGTGTTGTCTACCCAACGACAGAGGAGGACAGAGAGAGAGGAGGGAGGGGGATGTGTGTCTACCCAACAGACAGAGAGGACAGAGGAGAGAGGAGGGGGAGGGGTTGTGTCTACCCAACAGACAGAGAGGACAGAGGAGAGAGGAGGGGAGGGGGATGTGTGTCTACCCAACAGACAGAGAAGGACAGAGGAGAGAGGAGGGGGATGTGTGTCTACCCAACAGACAGAGAGGACAGAGGCGAGAGGAGGGGGAGGGGATGTGTGTCTACCCAACAGACAGAGAGGACGAGGAGAGAGGAGGGGGAGGGGGAGGTGTGTCTACCCAACAGACAGAGAGGACAGAGGAGAGAGGAGGGGAGGGGGATGTGTGTCTACCCAACAGACAGAGAGGACAGAGGAGAGAGGAGGGAGGGGATGTGTGTCTACCAACAGACAGAGAGGACAGAGGAGAGAGGAGGGGGAGGGGTGTGTGTCTACCCAACAGACAGAGAGGACAGAGGAGAGAGGAGAGGGAGGGGATGTGTGTCTACCCAACAGACAGAGAGGACAGAGGAGAGAGGAGAGAGGAAGGGGATGTGTGTATACCCAACAGACAGAGAGGACAGAGGAGCAGAGGAGAGGGAGGGGATGTGTGTCTACCAACAGACAGAGAGGACAGAGGAGAGAGGAGAGAGGAGGGGGATGTGTGTTACCCAACAGACAGAGAGGAGGAGGAGAGAGGAGGGGGATGTGTGTCTACCCAACAGACAGAGAGGACAGAGGAGAGAGGAGAGGGAGGGGGATGTGTGTCTACCCAACAGACAGAGAGGACGGAGGAGAGAGGAGGGGAGGGGGATGTGTTCTACCCAACAACAGAGAGGACAGAGGAGAAGAGGAGGGGGATGTGTGTCTACCCAACAGACAGAGAGGACAGAGGAGAGAGGAGAGGGAGGGGGATGTGTTGTCTACCCAACAGACAGACAGGAGAGAGGGAGGAGGAGGGGGAGGGGGATTGTGTGTCTACCCAACAGACAGAGAGGAGAGAGGAGAGAGGAGGGGGAGGGGGATGTGTGTCTACCAACAGACGAGAGGACAGAGGAGAGAGGAGAGGAGGGGGATGTGTGTCTACCCAACAGACAGAGAGGACAGATGAGAGAGGAGGGGAGGGGGATGTGTGTCTACCCCAGACAGAGAGGAAGAGGAGAGAGGAGAGGGAGGGGGATGTGTGTCCAGAGGAGAGAGGAGGGGGGAGGGGGTGTGTGTCTACCCACAGACAGAGAGGACAGAGGACGAAGAGAGGGAGGGGGATGTGTGTCAGAGGAGAGAGGAGGGGGAGGGGATGTGTGTCTACCCAACAGACAGAGAGGACAGAGGAGAGAGGAGAGGGAGGGGGATGTGTGCAGAGGAGAGAGGAGGGGGAGGGGATGTGTGTCTACCCAAACAGACAGAGAGGACAGAGAGAGAGAGAGGGAGGGGGATGTGTGTCGAGGAGAGAGGAGGGGAGGGGGAATGTGTGTCTACCCAACAGACAGAGAGGACAGGGAGAGAGGAGGGGGAGGGATGTGTGTCTACCCAACAGACAGAGAGGACAGGAGGAGAGAGGAGGGGGAGTGTGTCTACCAACAGACAGAGAGGAGAGAGGAGGGGGAGGGGGAGGTGTGGTCTACCCAACAGACAGAGAGGAGAGGAGGAGGGGGAGGGGGATGTGTGTCTACCCAACAGACAGAGAGGACGGAGGAGAGAGGAGGGGGAGTGTGTCTACCAACAGACAGAGAGGAGAGAGGAGGGGGAGGGGAGGTGTGTCTACCCAACAGACAGAGAGGAGAGAGAGAGGGGGAGGGGATGTGTGTCTACCCAAACAGACAAGAGGAGAGAGGAGGGGGAGGGGGATGTGTGTGTCTACCCAACAGACAGAGAGGAGAGAGGAGGGGGAGGGGGAGGTGTGTCTACCAACAGACACAGAGGACGGAGAGCGGAGGGGGAGGGGGATGTGTGTCTACCCAACAGACAGAGAGGACAGAGGAGAGAGGAGGGGAGGGGGATGTGTGTCTACCCAACAGACAGAGAGGAGAGAGGAGGGGGAGGGGGAGGTGTGTCTACCCAACAGACAGAGGGAGAGAGGAGGGGAGGGGATGTGTGTCTACCCACAAGACAGAGAGGAGAGAGGAGAGGGAGGGGGATGTGTGTCTACCCAACAGACAGAGAGGACAGAGGAGAGAGGAGGGGGAGGTGTGTCTCCCAACAGACAGAGAGGAGAGAGGAGGGGGAGGGGAGGTGTGTTACCCAACAGACAGAGAGGAGAGAGGAGGGGAGGGGGATGTGTGTCTACCAACAGACAGAGAGGAGAGAGGAGAGGGAGGGGGATGTGTGTCTACCAACAGACAGAGAGGACAGAGAGGAGGGGAGGGGATGTGTGTCTACCAACAAGACAGAAGGAGAGAGAGAGGGGGAGGGGGATGTGTGTTACCCAACAGACAGAGAGGAGAGAGGGAGAGAGGGGGGATGTTGTGTCTACCCACGACGA